>NC_058085.1:374092361-374262179 GCF_014858855.1 Bufo gargarizans | reverse complement strand
TGTGTCCCCCAGTAATACATGCTTGATCTGTGTGTCCCCCAGTAATACAATCTGGATCTGTGTGTCCTCCAAGTAATACATGCTGGATCTTTGTGTCCTCCCAGTAATACATACTGGATCTGTGTGTCCCCCAGTAATACATGCTGGATCTGTGTGTCCTCCCAGCAATACATTCTGGATCTGTGTGTCCTCCCAGTAATACATGTTGAATCTGTATGCCACCCCTTCCCCTGTAATACGTGCTGGATCTGTGTGTCCCCCTGTAATACTTGCTGGATCTGTGTCCCCCCTCCCAATAATACATGCTGGATCTGTGTGTCCCTCCAGTAATACACAATGGATCTGTGTGTCCTCCTAGTAATACATGCTGGATCTATGTGTCCCCCAGTAATACATGCTGGATCTGTGTGTCCCCCAGTAATACAATCTGGATCTGTGTGTCATCCCAGTAATAGTAATACATGCTGTATCTGTGTGTCCTCCCAGTAATACATGCTGGATCTGTATGCCACCCCTTCCCCTGTAATACATGCAGGATCTGTGTGTCCCCAGTATACATGCTGGATCTGTGTGTCCCCCAGTAATACATGCTGGATCTGTGTGTCCTCCCAGTAATACATGCTGGTTCTCTGTGTCCCCTAGTAATACATGCTGGATCTGTGTCTCCCCCCCCCCCCCAGTAATAGATGCTGGATCTGTGTGTCCCTCCCAGTAATACACTCCGGATCTGTGTGTGTCTCCCCAGTAATACATGCTGTATCTGTGTTTCCCACATTAATACATGCTGGATCTGTGTGTCCCCCAGTAATACATGCTGGATCTGTGTCCCCCAGTAATACATGCTGGATCTGTGTGTCCCCCAATAATACATGCTGGATCTGTGTATCCCCAGTAATACATGCTGGATTTGTGTGTCCTCCCAGTAATACATGCTGTATCTGTGTATCCCCCAGTAATAAATGCTGGATCTGTGTATCCCCCAGTAATACATGCTGGATCTGTGTATCCCCCAGTAATACATGCTAGATATGTGTATCCTCCCAGTAATACATGCTGGATCTGTGTGTCCCCCAGTAATACATGCTGGATCTGTGTATCCCCCAGTAATACATGCTGGATCTGTGTGTCCACCCAGTAGTACATGCTGGATCTGTGTATCCCCCAGTAATACATGCTGGATCGTGGTATCCCCCAGTTTTACATGCTGGATCTGTGTATCCCCCAATAATACATGCTGGATCTGTGTGTCCTCCCAGTAATACATGCTGGATCTGTGTGTCCTCCCAGTAATACATACTGGATCTGTGTGTCCTCCCAGTAATACATGCTGGATCTGTGTATCCCCCAGTAATACATGCTGGATCTGTGTATCCCCCAATAATACATACTGGATCTGTGTGTCCCCAGTAATACATGCTGGATCTGTGTGTCCCCCAGTAATACATGCTGGATCTGTGTGTCCTCCCAGTAATACATGCTGGTTCTCTGTGTCCCCTAGTAATACATGCTGGATCTGTGTCCCCCCCAGTAATAGATGCTGGATCTGTGTGTCCCCTCCCAGTAATACACTCCGGATCTGTGTGTGTCTCCCCAGTAATACATGCTGTATCTGTGTTTCCCACATTAATACATGCTGGATCTGTGTGTCCCCCAGTAATACATGCTGGATCTGTGTATCCCCCAGTAATACATGCTGGATCTGTGTGTCCCCCAAAATTACATGCTGGATCTGTGTATCCCCCAGTAATACATGCTGGATCTGTGTATCCCCCAGTAATACATGCTGGATCTGTGTATCCCCCAATAATACATGCGGGATCGGTGTGTCCTCCCAGTAATACATGCTGGATCTGTGTGTCCTTCCAGTAATACATACTGGATCTGTGTGTCCTCCCAGTAATACATGCTGGATCTGTGTATCCCCCAGTAATACATGCTGGATCTGTGTATCCCCCAGTAATACATACTGGATCTGTGTGTCCTCCCAGTAATACATGCTGGATCTGTGTGTCCCCCAGTAATACATGCTGGATCTGTGTGTCCTCCCAGTAATACATACTGGATCTGTGTGTCCTCCTAGTAATACATGCTGGATCTGTGTATCCCCCAGTAATACATGCTGGATCTGTGTATCCCCCAGTAATACATGCTAGATATGTGTGTCCTCCCAGTAATACATGCTGGATCTGTGTGTCCCCAGTAATACATGCTGGATCTGTGTATCCCCCAGTAATACATGCTGGATCTGTGTGTCCTCCCAGTAATACATGCTGGATCTGTGTATCCCCAAGTAATACATGCTGGATCTGTGTATCCCCCAGTAATACATGCTGGATCTGTGTGTCCTCCCAGTAATACATGCAAGATATGTGTGTCCTCCCAGTAATACATGCTGGATCTGTGTATCCCCCAGTAATACATGCTGGATCTGTGTGTCCTCCCAGTAATACATGCTGTATCTGTGTGTCCTCCCAGTAATACATGCTGGATCTGTGTGTCCTCCCAGTAATACAGGCTGGATCTGTGTATCCCCTAGTAATACATGCTAGATCTGTGTGTCCCCCTAGTAATACATGCTGGATCTGTGTATCCCCCAATAATACACGCTGGATCTGTGTGTGTCCCCAGTAATACAGGCTGGATCATTATATCCCCCACAGAGCCAGACCGTAGGGCCACTGTATGTGGAAGCAGTGCCCATTCACTTGAATGGGGTCCGCGATCCGATGGTCTGCACCACAAAAAAGTAGTACATGCACTACTTTTTTGTGGTGCAGGGGCACGGACAGAAAACTCGCAGAAGCACACTGTAATGCTTCAGTCGGCTTCCGATCCGCACTGCACCGTATATTGTGGACCCACTGTTTGCAGTACGGGCATGGCGGGCAATGACTGAGAAAAGGGGGGGAGAGCCGAGAGAGACATCAGAAACAGGAGCCCAGCTGGTGGGGAAGGACTCCGGCTTACATGCAGGAGCAAAATATTAGGAACTTTTTTCATGATGACAATTTAAAAGTTGTTTAATTTTCCAAACCTCACACCATTTCATGTTTACAGCTCCGAGGCAGACCTATGTATCTCCATGGTAACAGACTACAAACAAATCCTGTGTGTGCCGCAGTCATGTTGCTCCACTCCATCTCCTCCTTTTCATAACCTACAGACAGCAGAGAAGAGGGTGGATGGAAGTGAGCGGCGAGCGCGGAGACATCGGAGACACACAGGTCTGCAGAAGAGCTGTGTACACAAATGGAGGGCATTTACAATCAAGACTATATGGAAAGTTGCTTCAGATTTTATTTTAGATGAGAAAACGGAGCTATAAAATGTTGGTTGCAAAAATATACACGCCTTTTAAACAATGTTTCACTATCGTATACATTGTCATGCCAACTGCTGAGGACTCTTTGTAGGATACTGTTCTTTGCTGAGAGGAGGAAGGCAGAGAACTGAGCATCCTCATCACCCTCATCATCCTCTACTGCATCCCTGGATGAGGCGGCTGCAGTGCGGGGGAGCCGCCAGCAGATGGCACCGTCTCATTGTTCTGTCCATGGTGCTGATAGGGCTTCAGGATACAGGGAGATCTATGTACATTACTAAGCAAATAGCCCTGAATAAAAGAATGGAAAATACTGGAGCATCATTGATAAGATGCCGCTGCTAGGGTCAGATATGCTCAAATATGAATGCCCATATCTGATGACATCCTGGGCTACCTCGCAATGATACGCCAGCCTCAAAGGTAACCTGCCATTCACAGGTGGGTCCTTAATCAGGATCATTTTTGTTTTAAGTTGCACCTGTTGAAATTTGGCCATATCCCTATATATACATATATTTAAGGTGGAACTGCTCTTTTTAAGGTGGAATGATTCCAGCAGCTCCCACAGAAGCATATTGCACTGTTAGTATATAAATCCAGGAGTACACAGTAAAAGTAACAAAACTGTCACATTAAATCAACGCGCTGGGTGGAGGAGCGGGGGAGGGTTGCAGCGTGGGACAGACCGCATACGGTATTAATCTCCGGGGCAGCTGGTACCTGGAGGACGGGTGAGCAGATTTATAGGCAGGTAATCAGCAGACTTTGCTCTCCTGTGCAGGACTCTAAATGGTGAAGCCAAATGTATGGCCTGCGGATGGGAAGGGTTAATATCCGCAGCTTCTCTGCCTCCTGGATTGATTGGAAGGAAGTGAATGGAAAATACTGATAAGTAAAACTGCAGCCGGATCAGCGGGGTCTCCAGTTCTATGTAAATGAAGCTTAATCGTTGTATAATGAATATATAACAGATATATTATAATAGGTGTTGTGTTTCAGTTTTACTTTTCAACATCTCTGCATCCTGTCAATGAATTGATAACATACTGGCTGAACACCAACCTAGTCCTGCTCAGCTGTGCCCAGTCTGGGCGATCTTCTGTGAGGACGTTTGGTATTACTCGCCGCTCCCTGTTCTTCTTCTCCGGATGTCTGAGCGGCACTAAGTCCTGGCCGCAGACGCACTGTGATCGGACACTGTGCGACCTCAGGTCTCAGTGTAACGTGGGCGTAGACGCAGTGCCGCGCAAAGAGCGGAGGCGCCCGCAGGAGAAGAAGAGAGGTGAGTAGGTTTTTTTTTTGGTTCCGGTCTGAGGTCTGCATTAAAGGGACCCGGTAAGAGGGGCTTCAAAAATCTGCTGTGGGGCCCAGTCAGTTCTGGTTACACCACTGTCTGTGAGCTACATACATATATATATATAAAACGTTCTCCAGTACTTCCAGTTTGCTGCACTGTATAGAATAGAAACCATAACTCTTCATAACTCCATAGAAGACCAGTATCTCCCAGTGCAATAGTACATGATTATTAACAGGTGCCCCCACCTATGGGTGCCACTGCTCCACCTCCATTCTCCTGTGGAGGTCACCGTGCCTGGAGCACTGCACCATAGGGGGGTGCAATACTTGCATGTGCGCCAGTTCCTGATTTCCAGGAGGGTCCCAATGGCCCCCATCTGTATGTACTGTGTGCTAGCTGGAGGGTCCCTAGAATAGATCGGGGCCCTGGAGCTTCAGGCTATGCTTCTTCTTAGTGCCTTTTAAAATGCTGCATTTGGGGAGGGGGCGTAGAGGGGCCCCCGCAGGAGAGACACCGCTTCCATGTCTGGAGGGCTTATTTAATGTCATCTCTATCCAAGTGGAAAAATGAGACTGAAATCCTAGATGAGCCGCCATTACCCCAATTCAGCTTCCTCTGCCGTAGGCAATACCTGTCATCTGTGCCGCGCTCAGAAGTGCATGCCCTGTGATAACGAGCAATGAATGACTGTCACCTAAGTGTCAGCTCTTCAGCCCCGGCCATTGGCTCCTAGATTGTGTGAGGGTCTCTTCCATCACAACCAGATCCTGTCCTTCCATCGCCAGCAATGAATGCAGCCTTGATGGACGAGGGGTCTTGTATATGGCCAGTCACTGACAGGGCTGCCGGGGTTAGGACTAGTGACTCCTGCTTATCTGCACTGTCTATTGGAGTCTGACATATTCTGAAATCCATCAACTTGTCTCTCCCCTATGCTCTACACTGAAGCACAATTCACACTAAAGCTCAGCAGTAAGGTAGTACATAAAGTGCTGATCTCTACTGGTGGTCACATCCATTCTAGTCACAGGAATGTTCACCCTCTTAGGGGTAGGTCTTCAGAAGCCATACGCCGCCGGTCCTCACTGCCCATGGGGCTAAGCTTGAGGTCAACTTGAGCTGTAGCAGCTGAGAGGAGATGATGGGAGTTGGAGTTGGGTAACAGCTGAGGGGCCACATATTAGACACCATTGATTTCCATTGTACCCCAGACCCTAATGGCACTAGAGATGGCGCCCAATCAATGCAAAAAAAATAATAATAATAATATATATATATATATTATTACCGGGACAAAACAGAATGTAGGCTCCTGAACCAAGCATCATACACCGAGCCTGGATGGTCTGCACACAGTGGCTATGAAAGGGTTAACCCCCCCCTTCATTACCAGTGTTACAATGTATCAGGGTTGTTTGTGCGGACTACTGACCACAGCAGAACTGCGGCTCAGCAAAACTCAGATGTTACCCAAGAGCTGCGCTCCGACCGCTGGAATCATCGACAAATGAACCACAACATGTTTATCGCTGTCCGGCTGCTACTTAGTGGTGAAGATAATTACCTGGTGAATAATAATCACCGGCCGAAACCAGCAGCGGCGAGTAAACAGCGCTGAGCACCGCGCGCTGCTGCACGCCGCCTTCCAAGACGAGGACATTAATCTTCAAAGGCAGGACGAAAAATCAGAAGATCCCCAGAGTCGTCGTCTTCTGTCAAGTTGTCAGAAATTCTGCTCAGATGTTTCTGTTCCTGGAAAAGCTGGGTGATCCTCCATCACCGCTCTAATGGGGGATGTCACTCAGCTCTCCCGAGCTACTGAAAAGCAAATCGAGTTATATATTCATATAGGACAGGGTGATCTGAAATGACAGACCCTGGCAGACGCCATTCCGAAGTCCAGGAAAGTTGGGTAACAGCCCTTCAGAAAGACCACAGAGGTACTCATCCAAGTTCCCTAGATACAGAAAAAAGTAAGAAACTGCAGATTATTGAATGGTTGTCACCCAGCTTTCCCAATAGAACAGGGGATGTAACACTAAACCAGGCATGTATCACATTCGGGAGCCCGGGAAAGCTGGGTGTCAATCCCTGTGCTGACCGTACTGGTTGTCACCCAGCTTTCCCAATGGAACAGAAGATGTAACACTAAACCAGGCATATATGACATTCAGGAGCTTGGGAAAGATGGGTGTCAATCCCTGTACTGGCCATACTGGTTGTCACCCAGCTCTCACAATGGAACAGGCAGATATGACATTCAGGAGCTTGGGAAAGCTGGGTGTCAAAACCTGTACTGGCCATACTGGTTGTCACCCAGCTTTCTCAATGGAACAGGCAGATATGACATTCAGGAGCCTGGGAAAGCTGGGTGTCAAAACCTGTACTGGCTATACTGGTTGTCACCCAGCTTTCTCAATGGAACAGGAGATGTAACATTAAACTAGGGAAATATCACATTCAGGAGCCTGGGAAAGCTGGGTGACAAACCCTGTACTGGCCATACTGGTTGTCACCCAGCTTTCCCAATGGAACAGGCGGATATGACATTCAGGAGCTTGGGAAAGCTGGGTGACAATCCCTGTACTGGCCATACTGGTTGTCACCCAGCTTTCCCAATGGAACAGGCGGATATGACATTCAGGAGCCTGGGAAAGCTGGGTGACAATCCCTGTACTGACCATACTGGTTGTCATCCAGCTTTCTCAATGGAACAGAAGGTGTAACATTAAACTAGGGAAATATCACATTCAGGAGCCTGGGAAAGCTGAGTGACAAACCCTATACTGGCCATAATGGTTGTCACCCAGCTTTCCCGGAAGCAGATAGGGATGATTTCCGGAGTGGGTGATCCCAGGCTTTAGGCACACAAGTTTTTGGAACATTTTGTCCATCAGATAACGGGTATGTGTAATAAATCTGCTCTTGTGTAATACCTGGCGGCTTATTATAACGCACAAGGAATGGGGGTCAGTGTATAAACTGGTGGAGATAACCTCAGCAGGAAGCACTGGCGGGGGAGGGGAGTGTTATTTGGGGAGGACTCCTATTATATGGCATTATGTGCTTCCTGTAGATTATAAGGCCTTTACGGATCATCTGTAGACTTAAGACCATAAATACGGGAATCTCCATGAGCTCCTGTCACCTCCTTGAAGTCCGCATTGACTCTTAATAACCATATAATGTACAGAATTAAAGATGCTATCCTGTATGCAAACTGGTGGGACTGGCAGGAAGATATAGCCCTATAATCACCCTTCAGCCATATTTAATATCAAACTACCTTTTAGCTGTAATTACCCCATATAACGAGCCCAAGACCCGGACTCCCATGGCTCTGCAGAACACCACAGTATTCTATGTCCTGATAGTTTGCTACAATGTATCAATACTTGCAAGCATATCTGCATTGTCCAGACTGGATACAGTTGTACCAGACCCCCAGCTCTGAGCAGGACTAGGTTTAGGAAAAAAAAAATGTTTGTACACTAGAATTTTTTCTATTCACAGACAGCAAGCAGGGATCTTGAAAATGATGAAGAATTAAAACACAAAATGTATTAGAAAGCTGCAGGATGTGTCATGATTCTCCGGCCGGGCCCTTTGATACCTGGGTCGGCGCACATCCATTGCTTCTTCAGGACACGGCACTCGGCTTCCTTGGACCTGCGGTGAAAATGTTCAATACTTTAATGAAATATTTATTTACAGATTTCAAAAGTCCATAAAGAATGTGGAAAGCGAGATAAAGACAATGGCCAGCAGTAAAAGCCGCCGCCGTGCAGCCACAAACCACATCAGAACTAGAAAAACAGGTTTACAGAATATCTCCTGAAGCAGGGCCAGGACATGGGGCTGCCATCGATGATGCAGATCGTAGTCCTTGTCCCTTGCACATTAAAGTGGAAGGACTAATGCTCCGTTACACTGCAGTTTTGCTAGTGAGAATGATGGGTGTATTACTTACACACAGAGATATTTTAGTTTTACATTGCAGTTACACTTTACACCACTAGAGGTGGTACAATCTTTCTATAGAACTTGCAACAGCGCCCCCAACTGAGGAGATCATGATGGCATTAGGTTTTCTGGTCCTCACCCGTGGTAAACATTGTCCTGGATTTTATATATTTTGAAAATAATTGTATATATAACTGCGCAGTGACTCTGCCCCCTACTGGAGCAATGAGGGTAATGGCAGAGTAGCTTAGGGTATGTGGTGTCCACAGGGACTGCACAGAGGGTTGTATCAATAAAGGGTAAAGCAGACAGACCTTGGATACTCTGTGCTGTCCTCTGGCTGTATCATACAGTACTATATGGTTGTATCACGCCTCCTTGGGTACGTGTACATTATGTAATAACATACAATGACTTTCTTCTGACTGTGCTGAAGATGGCTGCCATGGCAACTCTAGGTTTCTATATTTTGGCTGTACTGTGACCAAGTCCTGGTTGTATCAAGGCTTCAGCCATTCTAAGTATAGCTTGTATCGCATGGCACTTTCCTTGTTCTATGACTGTATCCTGACTGTACTGTGCATAATGACTGTACTATGACTGTATCCTGACTGTACTGTGACAGTATCCTGACTGTACTATGCATAATGACTGTATACTGACTGTACTGTGACTGTATACTGACTGTACTGTGCATAATGACTGTATACTGACTGTACTGTGACCAAGTCCTGGTTGTATCAAGGCTTCAGCCATTCTAGTATAGCTTGTATCGCATGGCACTTTCCTTGTTCTATGACTGTATCCTGACTGTACAGTGCATAATGACTGTACTATGACTGTATCCTGACTGTACTGTGACAGTATCCTGACTGTACTGTGCATAATGACTGTACTTTGACTGTATCCTGAATGTACTGTAACTGTATACTGACTGTACTGTGCATAATGACTGTACTATGACTGTATCCTGACTGTACTGTGACTGTATACTGACTGTACTGTGCATAATGACTGTATACTGACTGTACTGTGACCAAGTCCTGGTTGTATCAAGGCTTCAGCCATTCTAGTATAGCTTGTATCGCATGGCACTTTCCTTGTTCTATGACTGTATCCTGACTGTACTGTGCATAATGACTGTACTATGACTGTATCCTGACTGTACTGTGACAGTATCCTGACTGTACTGTGCATAATGACTGTACTTTGACTGTATCCTGAATGTACTGTGACTGTATACTGACTGTGCTGTGCATAATGACTGTACTATGACTGTATCCTGACTGTACTGTGACTGTATACTGACTGTACTGTGCATAATGACTGTACTATGACTGTATCCTCATTGTACTGTGCATAATGACTGTACTATGACTGTATCCTGACTGTACTGTGCAAAATGACTGTACTATGACTGTATCCTGACTGTACTATGACTGTATACTGACTGTACTGTGCATAATGACTGTACTATGACTGTATCCTGACTGTACTGTGCATAATGACTGTACTATGACTGTATACTAACTGTACTGTGTATAATGTCTGTACTCTGTATCCTTACTGAATTGAGACTGTATCCTGACTGTACTGTGACTGTCTGTGTAATGACTGTATTGCGGTTGCTGTATAATAGTTACAGTGTGACTGTATAATGACTGCACTGTGACTCTATCCCGACTACTGTATTGACTGTATAATGGTAACAGTGTGATTTTATAATGACTGTACTGTGACTATATCCTAACTGTACAATCTGTATACTGACTGTACTGTGTATAATGACTGACATGTTACTGTGTCCTGATGTTATGACTGTATATAATGGCTGTACCATGACTTTATCTGTATTGTCCTGTGACTGTATAATGGTTACAGTGTGACTGTATAATGACTGTACTGGGACTGTATAATGACTGTACTGGGACTGTATTGTTAGTGTACAGTATGGTGACTGTCCTATGACTGTATCATGACTGTACTCTGTATGATGGCTGTACTGGCTGTTACTATATCTTGTCTATAAGTATAAGTTAGTGACTATATATTGGAGGTACTGTATCTGAATACCCTGCTGCCTATATTGTGACTGTTCACTACTAGCTGTACTATCTCTTTGTTATACAATCAGTGCTATATTCACCTTATATTGTAGGTAAGTGACTGTGTGCTGCACATCCAGGTAATATAGTACATGCAGTATAAGTATACAGCAGGTAGGTACATTACACAATATACTGCCTGTACTGTCGGTAAGTGGCTGTTTCCTGCGCTCTGTCTGGTGCACCTACCCGAGAAGTGGGAGTGATCCCCGTCTGCTGTGGCCGAGGAGCTGTCCAGAAGTGTTGTCTTAGGGGCACCAGGTCCCCGCCCCCTCACAGGCTGAGGGTGTGGAGGGTGTAGAGAAGGCGAATTCCCACATGGGGGGGGGGGGGGGGGCTGACGTCGCCTGTTCTCTGGTTGAGCGCTGATTGTGCAGCTATAAATGTCCAGTGCTGGAGCTCCAGCAGAAGACAAGCAGGATCTGTCCTCTCCTGTGATCAGACCAGCAGAGTCTGCAGATGACACAGCACCCAGTGCCTGGCAGAACCCTGCACACCCTACGCACTGAGCCTACTACAGCCTGACAGCACCCACTGCAAACTGCATCCAGGACCTGACGGCACCCACTGCAAACTGCACCTAGGACCTGGCGGCACCCACTGCAAACTGTATACGGGACGTGTCGGCACCCACTGCAAACTGCACATAGGACCTGACAGCACCCACTGCAAACTGCACCTAGAACCTGGCGGCACCCACTGCAAACTGTATACGGGACGTGTCGGCACCCACTGCAAACTGTACCTAGGACCTGACAGCACCCACTGCAAACTGCACCTAGAACCTGGCGGCACCCACTGCAAACTGTATACAGGACGTGTAGGCACCCACTGCAAACTGCACCCAGGACCTGGCAGCACCCACTGCAAACTGTACCCAAGAACTGGCAGCAGCCATCGCAAACTGCACCCAGGTTCTAGAAGCACCCAATGCAAACCGTACCCAAGACCTGACAGCACCAGGCAAGCCCAGGGCGCTAAATCTTTTATAGCTTTATAGTATATGTATATAACCTATACCCAAGGCTTGGAAACACTCCACTAGCTCCAAGAATTGACGTTCCTACAGGTTGACATCGTCTAGGCAACCCTGCTACAGCCTAAAAGACCCTGCACCCAGCTCCCTCTGAGCAGAGCATCTCCTACAGCTTGCCTGCTGAACCTGCATCCAGATCCTCCAGAGAACCCGGGACCTGGTAGCACCCACTTCTTCCTACAGCACCCACCTTATTCCGGACACAAGATTCCCCACACTTTGGATCCTTGAAAGTTTATGGCTGCAATGAACTTTGTTCTTAACCCTTGCAGCTCTCTCCACACTGACCAAGGGCAGGACTGCACAGGTGAGGCCAGGTAAGAGGGTGGACTGTGTTACTCAGCAAATAAAGAAGGGCAGGGGAGCAGCAGGGAGAGCCTTGTATGACTGGTCTGGGCATCACATCTGTAAGGAGTATTGGCATCAGGCACCAGGATCCTGGAGCAGGAGGGCATGGAGGCTATAGAGAACCCCTAAGTGGAGCTCCTCACCCTGGCATGGGTTAAAGTCACACACCCAGAAGTCTGCTGAACCCAGTGAAGATCAATTCAATATTTCATGATTAATTTTGAGAACTCGGTAGCTGATAGGGGGGGCATCTCTGCTATGGAGTGCCTGGGAGACTGCTCCAACAGCACCATGCAGAATGAGACTGATACAGACATTGCTGGACCCCCTTACTCCCTCCAGGTCACCCTGGCTCTCATCTCCCTGGTGGGCATACTCATGCTCTTCACTGTGTTTGGCAATGTCCTGGTTGTCATTGCTGTGTTCACTAGTAGAGCCCTCAAAGCACCCCAGAACTTGTTCCTGGTGTCCCTGGCATCAGCTGACATTCTTGTGGCTACCTTAGTCATGCCATTTTCCTTGGCCAACGAGGTGATGGGCTACTGGTACTTTGGCAAGGTTTGGTGCGAGATCTACCTTGCATTAGATGTCCTCTTCTGTACATCATCTATAGTCCATCTATGTGCCATCAGCCTGGACCGGTACTGGTCCATCACACAAGCCATTGAGTACAACCTGAAGAGAACCCCTCGTAGAATCAAATGTATTATCTTCATCGTTTGGGTGATCTCAGCTGTTATATCATTCCCTCCACTCATTACCATTGAGAAAGAGAGTGGCAAGATTGAGGAGCCCAAGTGTAAGATCAATGAAGAGAAATGGTACATCATTTCTTCCTGCATCGGATCCTTCTTCGCCCCTTGTGTCATTATGATCCTAGTCTACATCAGGATCTACCAGATCGCCAAGAAGAGGACGAGGATCCCCCCCAGCAAAAGGAAACAATGGTGAACCTGAGAAGAAGCAGAATGGCTTTTCAGACAAGGACTTGCCTGTCAAGTTGAATGGGGAGAATGCTGGAGGCTCTGGAGATGACCAGCACAGAGAAGCAGAGGCCAATGGAGTTGACATGGAGGACTCATCATCCTCAGAGCGTGGGGAAGAACACCAGTATTCCACCAAGAAGAAGCAAGACAGGGCTCTGAGGAGCAAGGGCAAGACCAAGTTGAGCCAGATCAAACCAGGGGATAGCCTTCCAAGGAGAGAGGAGGATAGTAGTGCCAAATCCTCCCGGTGGAGAGGGAGGCAGAACAGGGAGAAGAGGTTCACCTTTGTCTTGGCTGTGGTCATTGGGGTCTTTGTCGTGTGCTGGTTCCCCTTTTTCTTCACCTACTCCCTCATTGCCATCTGTAGCAAAAGCTGCAATGTCCCTGACACTCTCTTCAAATTTTTCTTCTGGTTTGGTTATTGCAACAGTTCCCTGAACCCTGTCATCTACACCATCTTCAACCATGACTTCAGGAGAGCCTTCAAGAAGATCCTGTGTAAGGGGGACAGGAAAAGAATTGTGTGAGACCCCTTGACCCTTCCCCTTCTTTGCAGTCTTTTTGTATGGATACCTATGGTGGGTGGGGGACTTTACCAAACAGACTTGAAGAAGCCCCCATCCCCTCCAACTGTCTCATGCAGTAAAAACTGGAGCCCTCAGAGGGAGCAGCCTGTCTTCGTTTTGTAAGGCATGCCGCTTTAAGTGATGATGATGATGATGATATTATTATAAATATTTTAATATATTTTAATACTAAAGTGACTGCTCTGTATGATTATTGAAGGGTTTGTTGCCCCCATTGTTACAGTGTTGACTCTCATCTTGTTACATTGTATATTCTCTTTACATTTTTTTATGCCTTCATTTTGCAGAAGGGCTGGTGTTAACTCTTTGTCTACCAAATCTTCAAACACTGGGTCTGTGCGTGTGTGTGTGTTCAGAAGTATTTCAGCAGTGAACAGGTTAATGTTGCTGTGCACAGAGGTAGATTGGGGTGTAAAATAGGCGGCTCTGACAACTGCAACCCTCTTCTGCTAGGTAAACACACACTGCAGCCTCCTCCTCCTCGGTTCCTGTGCATCTGGTTATTTTGTGTCTGCACCATCATTATCATTTAAAACCTTAATTTGTTGCATAATAGATCTTCCTGCTTGTTGTGCAGGAAAGGACATCCAGGCTGCGATTTAGGGACTAGACAGTCCTTCTGGACCAGGGAGGGGCTGCAGGGTAGATGATGAGCTCAGTGTCCAAATGACCATAAAAGCTACTGATGGAAACTCTCAAGTCATTCCTTCTCTCCAATGGCCGTGGTGTGGTTGAATGCAATCTGTTGCTCTCTGTTCTCAGGTGACTACAATCTTCTGACATTTGTGCTCTTGTGGTCACACTGCTGCATCTATGAAACCTGGGGATTCTTAGGTTCAGTGGCCCTTTAAGGGAGTAATGACATTACCGGGAGGGGCGATGTTATGGCGCAGCTAGAATGTTTTTTTTTTAATGCATTCACATGATAGTCCCCGGTATATCCACTGGCTGTATGTGTGCGAGGAGCAGGTAGTGTATGAAGAGTGAATGTACTGTGCAACCTGTGGCACTCCACCTGTTTCGTTTAAAGCTACAACTCCCATCGTGTTGTTTCCTGCAGGACATACTGAGATTTGTAGGAACGACACAGGCTGCAGATCACTAATCTGAAGGATCAAGGGACCTGAAGATGCCAAATGAATCTTATCGCCTAGTATTTGTACCAGGGTATGGGTAAAAAGTGCTCTCCAACCTTAGTTCTCGTGATTTCTCCTAAACTACAGCCCCTAATATGCACTGAGTTATGATTTGACTTTGGAGTCTACTTCATAGGGGGTGCAGATGTTGGAGTGGCCCTTAAAGGGAACCTGTCACCAGCGACCCTCCTGTCCAGCTGTGGACACATAGCTCTGGTTCCCCTGATGAAAACTCTTGTTTTTCTTTTGTTGATCCGACGCTCCGCTCCTGAGTCATGATACTCCGCTCCGTTCAGTGGCCGCCCCTCCCTCACTGTTTTGAATGATAGGGCCAGGCAATGACAAAGTAGCAAGTGAGGGGCTGGCCACAGAACGGAGTGGAGCATGGGTGCAACAAGAGCAAGAGTCACGCCCTCATTGCACAAAAGGTCTAATTTGAATATTGAGAAAAATCATAAATCGGGAACAGATCCTCGGATCAACAAAAGGAAAACAGCATTTTAATAAGGTGAAGAACAGCTATGTTTCCATGCAAACAGCAGGACAGGGAGGTCACTGGTGACAGATTCCCTTTAAGTCCTTTCTCCTAAAGGACCCTAAGATGCAGATTTTCAGTCTGAGTCCCAGGAGCTCCAAGCTACACCTTTGTATCCTATGAATGCCATCCTTACAGAGCAGCCATCACAAAGTACATTTTGTCAAATATTTATAACTTCAGAGATTAATGTAAATACATCCTCTTTTATACTCCAGAGCTGCACTCACTATTCTGCTGGTGCAGTCACTGTGTACATACATTACTTATTCTGTACTGATCCTGAGTTACATCCTGTATTATACTCCAGAGCTGCACTCACTATTCTGCTGGTGCAGTCACTGTGTACATACATTACTTATCCTGTACTGATCCTGAGTTACATCCTGTATTATACTCCAGAGCTGCACTCACTATTCTGCTGGTGCAGTCACTGTGTACATACATTACTTATTCTGTACTGATCCTGAGTTACATCCTGTATTATACTCCAGAGCTGCACTCACTATTCTGCTGGTGCAGTCACTGTGTACATACATTACTTATCCCGTACTGATCCTGAGTTACATTCTGTATTATACTCCAGAGCTGCACTCACTATTCTGCTGGTGGAGTCACTGTGTACATACATTACTTATTCTGTACTGATCCTGAGTTACATCCTGTATTATACTCCAGAGCTGCGCTCACTATTCTGCTGGTGCAGTCACTGTGTACATACATTACATTACTTATCCTGTACTGATCCTGAGTTACATCCTGTATTATACTCCAGAGCTGCACTCACTATTCTGCTGGTGCAGTCACTGTGTACATACATTACTTATCCTGTACTGATCCTGAGTTACATCCTGTATTATACCCCAGAGCTGCACTCACTATTCTGCTGGTGCAGTCACTGTGTACATACATTACATTACTTATCCTGTACTGATCCTGAGTTACATCCTGTATTATACTCCAGAGCTGCACTCACTATTCTGCTGGTGCAGTCACTATGTACATGCATTACTTATCCTGTACTGATCCTGAGTTACATCCTGTATTATACTCCAGAGCTGCACTCACTATTCTGCTGGTGCAGTCACTGTGTACAGACATTACTAATCCTGTACTGATCCTGAGTTACATCCTGTATTATACTCCAGAGCTGCACTCACTATTCTGCTGGTACAGTCACTGTGTACATACATTACTTATCCTGTACTGATCCTCAGTTACATCCTGTATTATACTCCAGAGCTGCACTCACTATTCTGCTGGTGGAGTCACTGTGTACATACATTACTTATTCTGTACTGATCCTGAGTTACATCCTGTATCATATTCCAGAGCTGCACTCACTATTCTGCTGGCAGATTCACTATGTGCATACATAACATTACTTATCTTGTTCTGTTGCTGAGTTACATCCTGTATTATACTCCAGAGCTGCACTCACTATTCTGCTGGTGCAGTCACTGTGTACATACATTACTTATCCTGTACTGATCCTGAGTTACATCCTGTATTATACACCAGAGCTGCACTCACTATTCTGCTGGTGCAGTCACTGTGTACATACATTACTTATGCCTGTACTGATCCTGAGTTACATCCTGTATTATACTCCAGAGCTGCACTCACTATTCTGCTGGTGCAGTCACTTTGTACATACTTCAGCTGTGGAGTATAATGCAGGATGTACTAATTCCGGATCAGTAGTAGGCTAGCTCTGGGGTGCGGGGCTGCAATGAGAAAAGAGGAGATGTCCCTTTAAGTAAATCCTACCCTCAGTTGCAGAGTAATTTTTATATAGAGAGAATTCTTGCTCCTAAGTTATTACGCAGGACAATCCTTATTCTTTAATGCAGGAAGGAAGCCATTGTCATCATCATCTGCTGAGACAGGATAATCGCGCTCTCCGTTCTCCTTAAGTGGATTAATTCATCATTTTGTCTGACGATAATCACGGTTTTCAGGGTAAAGAATAATTCAAGTATTAACTGTGAGATGAAGAGGGCGATGCAGCAGGGGGTGCGCCTCATGTATGAACACTTACAGTTCTTGTTGGATTGAATCTGGGTTTTGGCACATACCACATGTGCCCCGCCTAGTGTGAGCCCGGCTGTGGAGGGTCCCTGTGGGTGTCGTGCCCCCCATTTATCAAGCCGTTGAGGGTTTTTTGTAGCAGTGAAAATATAAGAATTTTACCTCGTTCTTTATCATCTTCAAGATCTTTGCTTGCTGTCCATGAAGGAGAACGTTCTTTACATGCAGCTGAAAGCATGCTGTAATTGTAGCCTGTCGAAAATTCATAAACTTCACAAATCTCCCTTCTACTGTGCTAGTTTGTTACAGTGTTTCAGTGCAGGTAAAGTCTATCAGCCTGGAGTCCACACTGTTCACTAGACTGAACAGTGGGGTAACAAAAGCTCAGCTTGGAGAAGCATTAGATCAGGGTGACTTTTCACCACCTGGGTCGGAAAACAAGAATACTTCCCGTTACTGACAGCAAGCAGAGATCTTGAGAACAGTGAGGAACTGATGTCCAAAGTCTATGAGAAATTTGTAGAACTGTTCATTATCCTCAATGGAAAACTGGAAAACCCTTTCATTCCGTCCGTGCGTGGCGCTGTGAGGGTTAATTTGGTTCCTGTGATTGGGCAGCGCAGATTCCCAGGCCTGGCAGTAATTGGCATCTGCAGGTGACCCAGGCCGTTCATTATTGGAAGCGCTGCTGCGCGGTCTCTGCTCTGCGCAATCATCTAGAGAGGAGCCGGTGATTGTGCATGAAAGTAAAATCGCCCTATAATGAAGACCTCGTTAGTAAAGCTGAAGTAGTTACTGTATGTCAACAGTCAGTGAACGGCTCATTAAAGGGGCACCTTCTCGCTGTGTGCTATTGCCCCCTGTTATCAGCCATGTCAGGCGGGGACAGGATGACTGTAGGGTTGGACAATGGGATGGATGACAGGAATTGCAGAAACCTCCCAGACCCCCATGATCATTACTACATGTCACATATCTGCATTCGGGAAGCTAAATTCCCTTCTGTATTTGGGGTGACTGATTACTCACATAGGCTCTTCTTGTATTCTCACAATGTACATGTATGACCTGGTCTATAGAATTCATGCGCCAGAGGGAATGTAAGAACAAAGTACGTATTCTGTACGATCGGCCGTACATCCGCGCGGCAAGGTGTGACCCAGTGGGCAGAGCGGAAAGTCTATAGCATGAGGAGAGCATGGCGAGGCGGAATCATGATACAATGTAGACGAATAACACAAAGCAAAATGGTTACATCTCTCGTAAGCTGATGCTTTGTGGACATGCAGAGCAAGGGTTAATATAAAGGGACCACATAGATGTGGTGTAATCGGAGGGCCATTTTTCAGAGCCATAAGATGGAGCTTAGGTCTCAATATTGTAACGTCCCTTTCCGTAAAAAGCTATTAATATATACAAGGGGGTGCTGGTAAAATCCGCGCACATTTTGATGCACTTGCAACAAGTTTTCCATTGTGGACATGATGAGCCCCATTGTTTTCCTGAAGACTTTTGGGCAATTGAGGTTTTGTAAACTCATATAAAATTGCTGCACCACATGGCGATTTTGTGCTGCGTCTCCTGGCGCTGACGAGTCATGTGACTACTTTGCCCCTTTTTTACTTATCGCCATACTTTCCTGTTGAGGCGCAATGTAGTTGCATTACTTAAAATCTGCAATGGACTTCTGCACGTTGACTTGAATGCGATGGATGGGGGATTCTGTGGCCGCCATTGTTGTCTCCGTCCATCTTCACAGCTCGAGCCTTGATCAAAAAACAGGAACTGAAATGGTCAGAATGTTTCCACTTGTATCCATTGACAGCCAAAAGAATTAACTGCGTAGCTGCCAGAGCCTTGTGCTCCATTGCTGGAGGCTGTGGTCTTAAATGAGCTTCATGCCCCAGGGCTAAGCGGAAGTGACCGATGGCTGGGCATGCTGATGCTTGTAGTTCCACAGGTTGCTTCTGTTTATTCTCTGGGGTATGAAACTGCTTTGTTTACATCTGTCAATCTACCTCATGGTTAACTCCTTCACTGCCAGAGCGGATTATAACTAAGGGACGGGGTCTCTAGCTGCTAATGCAACAAAACCTTACAATTGTGTCTGGTGCTGTATCGGTTTCTATGCAGTCGAGGCCGCAGCGTTCAATGATCCTGGGATCGGTCATGTTACTTCTGCCTCTCCTTCATCCCTCTGAACAATTTATTTCTTAATAAAACCACCGGATCTGATAAACTGTGACCTGGTGTCTGTGTGATTATTATTAATATAGGCCATGTTTCATCATCTGCACCTAACACATAATGTCGTATGGTTTCCAGAAATATCTAAGGAGCCCCCATACCTAATGTCAGAAGCAGATATCAACTTCACATGGATGAAGGAGCTCATTCGCACAGTGCCATAAAGTACTGAACCAAGGGAGGTTCCTACATGTCCTCGCTCATCCTAAAGAACACTACAGTCATCCTCTCCCCTGAAATGGCTGATAACAGGGGGCAATAGACTGTATTCTCCTGTCCTACAGTCATCCTCTGCCCTGAAATGGCTGATAACAGGGGGCAATAGACTGTATTCTCCTGTCCTACAGTCATCCTCTCCCCTGAAATGGCTGATAACAGGGAGCAATAGACTGTATTCTCCTGTCCTACAGTCATCCTCTCCCCTGAAATGGCTGATAACAGGGGGCAATAGATTGTATTCTCCTGTCCTACAGTCATCCTCCCCCCTGAAATGGCTGATAACAGGGGGCAATAGACTGTATTCTCCTGTCCTACAGTCATCCTCTCCCCTGAAATGGCTGATAACAGGGAGCAATAGACTGTATTCTCCTGTCCTACAGTCATCCTCTCCCCTGAAATGGCTGATAACAGGGGGCAATAGATTGTATTCTCCTGTCCTACAGTCATCCTCCCCCCTGAAATGGCTGATAACAGGGGGCAATAGACTGTATTCTCCTGTCCTACAGTCATCCTCTCCCCTGAAATGGCTGATAACAGGGGGCAATAGACTGTATTCTCCTGTCCTACAGTCATCCTCTCCCCTGAAATGGCTGATAACAGGGGGCAATAGACTGTATTCTCCTGTCCTACAGTCATCCTCTCCCCTGAAATGGCTGATAACAGGGGGCAATAGACTGTATTCTCCTGTCCTACAGTCATCCTCTCCCCTGAAATGGCTGATAACAGGGAGCAATAGACTGTATTCTCCTGTCCTACAGTCATCCTCTCCCCTGAAATGGCTGATAACAGGGAGCAATAGACTGTATTCTCCTGTCCTACAGTCATCCTCTCCCCTGAAATGGCTGATAACAGGGGCAATAGACTGTATTCTCCTGTCCTACAGTCATCCTCTCCCCTGAAATGGCTGATAACAGGGAGCAATAGACTGTATTCTCCTGTCCTACAGTCATCCTCTCCCCTGAAATGGCTGATAACAGGGGCAATAGACTGTATTCTCCTGTCCTACAGTCATCCTCTCCCCTGAAATGGCTGATAACAGGGAGCAATAGACTGTATTCTCCTGTCCTACAGTCATCCCTCTCCCCTGAAATGGCTGATAACAGGGAGCAATAGACTGTATTCTCCTGTCCTACAGTCATCCTCTCCCCTGAAATGGCTGATAACAGGGAGCAATAGACTGTATTCTCCTGTCCTACAGTCATCCTCTCCCCTGAAATGGCTGATAACAGGGAGCAATAGACTGTATTCTCCTGTCCTACAGTCATCCTCTCCCCTGAAATGGCTGATAACAGGGGGCAATAGACTGTATTCTCCTGTCCTACAGTCATCCTCTCCCCTGAAATGGCTGATAACAGGGAGCAATAAACTGTATTCTCCTGTCCTACAGTCATCCTCTCCCCTGAAATGGCTGATAACAGGGAGCAATAGACTGTATTCTCCTGTCCTACAGTCATCCTCTGAAGTGGCCGATAACAGGGGGCAATAGATTGTATTCTCCTGTCCTACAGTCATCCTCTCCCCTGAAATGGCTGATAACAGGGGGCAATAGACTGTATTCTCCTGTCCTACAGTCATCCTCTCCCCTGAAATGGCTGATAACAGGGAGCAATAGACTGTATTCTCCTGTCCTACAGTCATCCTCTCCCCTGAAATGGCTGATAACAGGGGGCAATAGACTGTATTCTCCTGTCCTACAGTCATCCTCTCCCCTGAAATGGCTGATAACAGGGGGCAATAGACTGTATTCTCCTGTCCTACAGTCATCCTCTCCCCTGAAATGGCTGATAACAGGGGGCAATAGACTGTATTCTCCTGTCCTACAGTCATCCTCTCCCCTGAAATGGCTGATAACAGGGGAGCAATAGACTGTATTCTCCTGTCCTACAGTCATCCTCTCCCCTGAAATGGCTGATAACAGGGGGCAATAGACTGTATTCTCCTGTCCTACAGTCATCCTCTCCCTGAAATGGCTGATAACAGGGGGCAATAGACTGTATTCTCCTGTCCTACAGTCATCCTCTCCCCTGAAATGGCTGATAACAGGGGGCAATAGACTGTATTCTCCTGTCCTACAGTCATCCTCTCCCCTGAAATGGCTGATAACAGGGGCAATAGACTGTATTCTCCTGTCCTACAGTCATCCTCTCCCCTGAAATGGCTGATAACAGGGGGCAATAGACTGTATTCTCCTGTCCTACAGTCATCCTCTCCCCTGAAATGGCTGATAACAGGGGGCAATAGACTGTATTCTCCTGTCCTACAGTCATCCTCTCCCCTGAAATGGCTGATAACAGGGGGCAATAGACTGTATTCTCCTGTCCTACAGTCATCCTCTCCCCTGAAATGGCTGATAACAGGGGGCAATAGACTGTATTCTCCTGTCCTACAGTCATCCTCTCCCCTGAAATGGCTGATAACAGGGGGCAATAGACTGTATTCTCCTGTCCTACAGTCATCCTCTCCCCTGAAATGGCTGATAACAGGGGGCAATAGACTGTATTCTCCTGTCCTACAGTCATCCTCTCCCCTGAAATGGCTGATAACAGGGGGCAATAGACTGTATTCTCCTGTCCTACAGTCATCCTCTCCCCTGAAATGGCCTGATAACAGGGGGCAATAGACTGTATTCTCCTGTCCTACAGTCATCCTCTCCCCTGAAATGGCTGATAACAGGGGCAATAGACTTGTATTCTCCTGTCCTACAGTCATCCTCTCCCCTGAAATGGCTGATAACAGGGGGCAATAGACTGTATTCTCCTGTCCTACAGTCATCCTCTCCCCTGAAATGGCTGATAACAGGGGGCAATAGACTGTATTCTCCTGTCCTACAGTCATCCTCTCCCCTGAAATGGCTGATAACAGGGGGCAATAGACTGTATTCTCCTGTCCTACAGTCATCCTCTCCCCTGAAATGGCTGATAACAGGGGGCAATAGACTGTATTCTCCTGTCCTACAGTCATCCTCTCCCCTGAAATGGCCGATAACAGGGGCAATAGACTGTATTCTCCTGTCCTACAGTCATCCTCTCCCCTGAAATGGCTGATAACAGGGGGCAATAGACTGTATTCTCCTGTCCTACAGTCATCCTCTCCCCTGAAATGGCTGATAACAGGGGGCAATAGACTGTATTCTCCTGTCCTACAGTCATCCTCTCCCCTGAAATGGCTGATAACAGGGGGCAATAGACTGTATTCTCCTGTCCTACAGTCATCCTCTCCCCTGAAATGGCTGATAACAGGGGGCAATAGACTGTATTCTCCTGTCCTACAGTCATCCTCTCCCCTGAAATGGCTGATAACAGGGGGCAATAGACTGTATTCTCCTGTCCTACAGTCATCCTCTCCCCTGAAATGGCTGATAACAGGGGGCAATAGACTGTATTCTCCTGTCCTACAGTCATCCTCTCCCCTGAAATGGCTGATAACAGGGGGCCAATAGACTGTATTCTCCTGTCCTACAGTCATCCTCTCCCCTGAAATGGCTGATAACAGGGAGGCAATAGACTGTATTCTCCTGTCCTACAGTCATCCTCTCCCCTGAAATGGCTGATAACAGGGAGCAATAGACTGTATTCTCCTGTCCTACAGTCACTCCTCTCCCCTGAAATGGCTGATAACAGGGAGCAATAGACTGTATTCTCCTGTCCTACAGTCATCCTCTCCCCTGAAATGGCTGATAACAGGGGCAATAGACTGTATTCTCCTGTCCTACAGTCATCCTCTCCCCTAAAATGACTGATAACAGGGGGCAATAGACTGTATTCTCCTGTCCTACAGTCATCCTCTCCCCTGAAATGGCTGATAACAGGGGCCAATAGACTGTATTCTCCTGTCCTACAGTCATCCTCTCCCCTGAAATGGCTGATAACAGGAGGCAATAGACTGTATTCTCCTGTCCTACAGTCATCCTCTCCCCTGAAATGGCTGATAACAGGGAGCAATAGACTGTATTCTCCTGTCCTACAGTCACCCTCTCCCCTGACATGGCTGATAACAGGGAGCAATAGATTGTATTCTCCTGTCCTACAGTCACCCTCCCCCCTGAAATGGCTGATAACAGGAGGCAATAGACTGTATTCTCCTGTCCTACAGTCACCTCTCCCCTGAAATGGCTGATAACAGGGGCAATAGACTGTACTCTCCTGTCCTACAGTCATCCTCTCCCCTGAAATGGCTGATAACAGGGGGCAATAGATCTGTATTCTCCTGTCCTACAGTCATCCTCTCCCCTGAAATGGCTGATAACAGGGGGCAATAGACTGTATTCTCCTGTCCTACAGTCATCCTCTCCCCTGAAATGGCTGATAACAGGGGACAATAGACTGTATTCTCCTGTCCTACAGTCATCCTCTCCCCTGAAATGGCTGATAACAGGGGGCAATAGACTGTATTCTCCTGTCCTACAGTCATCCTCTCCCCTGAAATGGATGATAACAGGGAGCAATAGACTGTATTCTCCTGTCCTACAGTCATCCTTTCCCCTGAAATGGCTGATAACAGGAAATATTAGCATGATAAACTATTTTCTTACCTGAACTACCGTATGTCTAGTTTTATAACTATTTTCTTCTTTACCTAGACACTTAAATTAAAAAGGCACACAGTCCTGATCTCCTAACATTTTGTGTATACAGCTGCTTCACAGACTATTTGTCTCTATGGTGACAGACAACAAACAAACCTATGTGGTCGGATCCTGCAGTCATACTTTCTTCCATTTGTGCCCAACTTTTTGCTTAGCTTTTAAACATGATTTAGAAAGAAATAGGTAAATGTATTTGAGTCTGACTACAGAATTAGACAACACACGGATTGTTTGTAGTCTGTTACCATGGACACACATAGTAGTTGCTGGATACCTGCAGTTTTCATTTTGGATACATTTGAGGATTTAAGCTACCTGCACATGTTGCAGAATGAGTGCGTTTTTTTTCTGCGTGCTATCCGCGTAATATCCGGTACTAATCCTGAGTTACAGTGAGGAACAGAAGTATTTGAACACCCTGTTGCAAGTAGTTCTCCCACTTAGACATCATGACGGGGTCTTAAAATTCACATTGTAGGTGCATTCCCACTCTGAGAGACAGAATTTAAAAAAGAAATTTCAGGAAATCACATTGTATGATTGTTAAAGAATTTCTTTGTCTTGCTGCTGAACAGAAGTATTTGAACACCTGAGAAACAACAAGAATTCTGTCTCTCAAAGACCTGTTACTGTGCCTTTAAAAAGTCCACCTCTACTCCACTAATTAATCTAATGTACCTGTCTGATTTCTTTAAAGACCCCTGTCCACCCCACAGTCAGTCAGACACCAACTACTACCATGGGTAAGACCAAAGAGCTGTCAAAAGACACCAGAGACAAAACTGTGGACCTCAAAGGGCTACAGGACAATTGCCAAGCAGCTTGGTGAAAATAGATCAACTGTTTGAGCAATTGTTAGAAAATGGAAGAGGCTAAAGACGACTGTCAGTCTCCCTCGGACTGGGGCTTCATGCAAGATCTCACCTCGAGCTACAGGAGATGTTTGACCTCTGTAATTGCATCAAAGGCTTCTGTACCAAATATTAACACAGATTTTCTCAGGTGTTCAAATACTTATGTTAAGCAGCGCAAGACAAAGAAATGTTTTAAAAATCATACAATGTGATTTCCTGAATTTTTTTTATTTATTCTGTCTCTCAGAGCGGGAATGCACCTACAATGTGATTTTTAGACCCCTCCATGATTTCTAAGTGGGAGAACTTGCAACATCGCAGGGTGTCCAAATACTTCTGTTCCTCACTATATATCCAGTACTATACTTCAGAGCTGCACTCACTATTCTGCTGGTGCAGTCACTGTGTACATACATTACTTATCCTGTACTGATCCTGAGTTACATCCTGTATTATACTTCAGAGCTGCACTCACTATTCTGCTGGTGCAGTCACTGTGTACATACATAACTTATCCTGTACTAATCCTGAGTTACATTCTGTATTATCCTCCAGAGCTGCACTCACTATTCTGCTGGTGCAGTCACTGTGTACATACATTACTTATCCTGTACTGATCCTGAGTTACACCCTGTATTATACTCCAGAGCTGCACTCACTATTCTGTTGGTGCAGGCATTGTGTACCTACATTACTTATCCTGTACTGATCCCGAGTTACATCCTGTATTATACTCCAGAGCTGCACTCACTATTCTGCTGGTAAAGTCACTGTGTACATACATTGCATTACTTATCCTGTACTGGTCCTGAGTTCCATCCTGTATTATACCCCAGAGCTGCACTCACTATTTTGCTGGTGCAGTCACTGTGTACATACATTACATTACTTATCCTGTACTGATCCTGAGTTACATCCTGTATTATACTCCAGAGCTGCACTCACTATTCTGCTGGTGCAGTCACTGTGTACATACATTACTTATCCTGTACTGATCCTGAGTTACATCCTGTATTATACTCCAGAGCTGCACTCACTATTCTGCCGGTGCAGTCACTGTGTACATACATCACTTATCCTGTACTGATCCTGAGTTACATCCTGTATTATACTCCAGAGCTGCACTCACTATTCTGCTGGTGCAGTCACTGTGTACATACATTACTTATCCTGTACTGATCCTGAGTTACATCCTGTATTATACTCCAGAGCTGCACTCACTATTTTGCTGGTGCAGTCACTGTGTACATACATTACTTATCCTGTACTGATCCTGAGTTACATCCTGTATTATACTCCAGAGCTGCACTCACTATTCTGCTGGTGCAGTCACTGTGTACATACATTACTTATCCTGTACTGATCCTGAGTTACATCCTGTATTATACTCCAGAGCAGCACTCACTATTCTGCTGGTGCAGTCTCTGTGTACATACATTACAGGGTGCGGACATACCGCCTGTGCAGCTCTATGGAGGCATCTACTAGGGGGAAATATACTGGCACACATGGGGGGCACAATGGGGGCATCTACTATGGGGTATTATACTGGCACACATGGGGGGAGAGGAGCACTATGGGAGCCTCTACTGGGAGCCCTATACAGGGAGTGCAGAATTATTAGGCAAGTTGTATTTTTGAGGATTAATTTTATTATTGAACAACAACCATGTTCTCAATGAACCCAAAAAACTCATTAATATCAAAGCTGAATATTTTTGGAAGTAGTTTTTAGATTGTTTTTAGTTTTAGCTATTTTAGGGGGATATCTGTGTGTGCAGGTGACTATTACTGTGCATAATTATTAGGCAACTTAACAAAAAACAAATATATACCCATTTCAATTATTTATTTTTACCAGTGAAACCAATATAATATCTCAACATTCACAAATATACATTTCTGACATTCAAAAACAAAACAAAAACAAATCAGTGACCAATATAGCCACCTTTCTTTGCAAGGACACTCAAAAGCCTGCCATCCATGGATTCTGTCAGTGTTTTGATCTGTTCACCATCAACATTGCGTGCAGCAGCAACCACAGCCTCCCAGACACTGTTCAGAGAGGTGGACTGTTTTCCCTCCTTGTAAATCTCACATTTGATGATGGACCACAGGTTCTCAATGGGGTTCAGATCAGGTGAACAAGGAGGCCATGTCATTAGATTTTCTTCTTTTATACCCTTTCTTGCCAGCCACGCTGTGGAGTACTTGGACGCGTGTGATGGAGCATTGTCCTGCATGAAAATCATGTTTTTCTTGAAGGATGCAGACTTCTTCCTGTACCACTGCTTGAAGAAGGTGTCTTCCAGAAACTGGCAGTAGGACTGGGAGTTGAGCTTGACTCCATCCTCAACCCGAAAAGGCCCCACAAGCTCATCTTTGATGATACCAGCCCAAACCAGTACTCCACCTCCACCTTGCTGGCGTCTGAGTCGGACTGGAGCTCTCTGCCCTTTACCAATCCAGCCACAGGCCCATCCATCCGGCCCATCAAGACTCACTCTCATTTCATCAGTCCATAAAACCTTAGAAAAATCAGTCTTGAGATATTCCTTGGCCCAGTCTTGACGTTTCAGCTTGTGTGTCTTGTTCAGTGGTGGTCGTCTTTCAGCCTTTCTTACCTTGGCCATGTCTCTGAGTATTGCACACCTTGTGCTTTTGGGCACTCCAGTGATGTTGCAGCTCTAAAATATGGCCAAACTGGTGGCAAGTGGCATCTTGGCAGCTGCACGCTTGACTTTTCTCAGTTCATGGGCAGTTATTTTGCGCCTTGGTTTTTCCACACGCTTCTTGCGACCCTGTTGACTATTTTGAATGAAACGCTTGATTGTTCGATGATCACGCTTCAGAAGCTTTGCAATTTTAAGAGTGCTGCATCCCTCTGCAAGATATCTCACTATTTTTGACTTTTCTGAGCCTGTCAAGTCCTTCTTTTGACCCATTTTGCCAAAGGAAAGGAAGTTGCCTAATAATTATGCACACCTGATATAGGGTGTTGATGTCATTAGACCACACCCCTTCTCATTACAGAGATGCACATCACCTAATATACTTAATTGGTAGTAGGCTTTCGAGCCTATACAGCTTGGAGTAAGACAACATGCATAAAGAGGATGATGTGGTCAAAATACTCATTTGCCTAATAATTCTGCACTCCCTGTATATTAGAATTAGATCCAGGAAATTAAAGCACGAAAATTCCAATGAGATGTACTTGACTATCAGCAAAATAAGGTCTTTAGATGGCAACAATGACGTAAGGCGAATACGTCTGGGGCCATTTCATCAACTTCCTCCTCTAGCAATCTATCACATACAGCATACATGTTGCCAATGGATAGACAATCAACATCACAACCACGTACACCCCTGAAGAGGAAATATAACAACTTTGAAGACCCAAAAAATGGTGAACTAAAGGTAATTAATTTGTCCAATATCCAATTCTGAGGAGCAGGTGGGGGTTCTCTCCCTGGGCTTGTCTTTTTGTCCGGTCTCCACTTATGATAATTTTGATGCAATTAAGGATACCTTTCTGTTTGCAAAGAAATACATTTTTAAGAACCATTTTTCAAAAACTAACACTGACGATATTTTTTCAGCTCCGGAGGAATTGGAAGCGCCCTGGACACTAGAATCATTAGTGTTGGAGCAGGAGGTAGGTGCCTCTAAATTTCCACCTTTTATTTGTTGCCCATCAGCCTCATTTCCACCCTTGTCTCTAAGTCCATCTATTGAGATGTTTGTCAAATTAGCAGTACAAGAACTCTATAGGCTTCCTAGAAGACGTCAATTGAAAGAAATTTAAGGTGTGGTCTTCAAGCCGGGTGACAAGTGTGGCAATGTGGTTGTGTGGCCAACCAATATGTATGAGGCTGAGGCTTTTCGCCAACTTCGAGATGCCAACTGTCATAAACGATTGTCATGCAACCCTACAGTAAATTTTTAGGGCTCAATTGGACTCCATTCTTATGGAAGCAGTCGATTCTGGAGTGATTACCAAAACTGTATTTGATGGCCTTACAGTAAAACATTCAGTAACACCTACACTGTATATGTTGCCAAAGGTACATAAGTCACTACAAAAACCACCGGGTAGACCGATTGTATCCGGACGTGGTGGACTGTGTGAACCAATATGTCGTTTTTTGGACTACTATTTAAAACCCTGTGTTGAGTGTCTGCATCTGATGTACGAGACTTGACAGATGTCCTTAAATGATTAGAAGACATAAAAATGGAGAATGACATGGTTTTGGTATCTTGTGATGTGGAATCTTTATATACCTGTATTCGACATGATCAAGAAGATCTCAGAGCGTCCCGGTTCTTCTTACAGATGAGGAACCTGCCATCTGAATTGGTGGACCTATTGATGGAGTTGTTAAACTTTGTTCTTACTCACAATAATTTTCTGTTCAAAGATAGTAGTTATTTGCAGTTACGAGGGGTGGCAATGGGTGCGACATGCGCACCATCCTATGCAAACCTCTTTTTGGGATACTGGAAACGTGAACTTGTACAGGCATCCATGGATGAGGCAAATGGACAGGTGATGTCATGGATGCGATACATCGACGACATTTTGTTTGTGTGGCAGGGATCTCTAGCCAAACTTGTTTTATTTTTGGAGCGACTTAATGTTAACGATTGGAATATTTCTTTGACCCAAACTGTCTCTGTGGAACAGTTTAATGACCCATCTTAAAGTGTCTAAGATGGGTCATTTAGAGACGTATGGGTACCTTTTAGGAAACTGCAGTAAATGGCCTACTCCATGCGTCTTCTTTTCACCCTAGGCATCAATACAGGTCAATACCTATTGGTCAATTCCTACGAGCCAAACGCATATGTACCTCTACAATTGACTTTAAAAAAGGAATCTGATGTTTTGAGAAGCCGATTTGAACAACGGGGATACCACCAACAGGATATACACTGTGGAGATTTACGTGCAAGAAATACACAACGTGAAACATTACTTACCCCCAGATATGTTGACACGTCTTCATCACCACAAGTGGTCCGAATGATTACCAACTATAACACGCAATGGCATAATATGAGACTAATCTCTAAGTTTTGGCCTATTTTAACATCCGATTCAGACCTAAAACGGGTCTTGACACCTGCTCCGGCATTTGTTGCTAAACGTAGTAAAAATCTGAACGATATCCTTGTGTGGTCACGTTTTCTGTTCCATTCAAGAGGTCCCAAATGGGGCTCCGTCCCGTGTGGGCATTGCGCTACGTGCAAAGTCATTATGAAAACAAATACATTCAGTGACTCCTCGGGCCAACAATGCTTTAATATTGTGCATTTCATCAATTGTAGCACCTCAGGGGTTATTTATTATGCCACTTGTCCTTGAGGACTGATATATGTTGGCATGACTACACGTGAGTTACGTGTTCGTATTCACGAACATCAAAAAGATATACGAGCGGCATCCCGTATCGACAATTCGGATAGGGACAAAATTGCAAAACTTAAACCGATAGCGAAACATTTCTGCTACAAACATAATCGGTGGCAAGCCCGTAAATTCTGTGGAATCGACAAAGCATCCCTGGGATCAAGAGGAGGGGACCTGTTTCGACGTTTGCAACAAGTAGAAAGTAAGCGGATAGTGAAACTAAAAACGCAAACACCATACGGTCTTAATGATAAAATCCCATTTGTGTCATTCTTGAAGTAATATATTTAATATCTTTGCGTCTTAATTATTTATTTTATTTGTTTTTATATACCGTACATACAATAGTCTCGTTGTTGGATTTGGTCTTTATTTATGTAGGGTATATATTACTTTTCAGTTTGTGTGTCTCTACAGGTCAACACGTACATTATATGCTGGGAGCTTGTTTGAATAATCCTGATTATCTCGTCTATTCTCTCTCTTTTTACTCAATAGTCCTTCTGCACTTTGGGTTTATTGTGTGCTCCGCTTTCGAGCACTCACATATATGGTATGGCTTTATTATCACATGTTTCAAACACTCATTCACATTATATTTTGCATCACTTGTTTGCTTTCACCCTCATTTTTACATTTCCCTTACACTTTTTTTTTTATTATTCCACACTTTCACACTTATTTAGCATATGCTATATGGACTCACATCCCACTTATTACTTTTTCACCACATTTACATCATTGCAGTATCTAATGATGCAATTATGAATTTTCAGTGTTTATTTTTTGGCATAATTCATTATTTTTCATATTTTCACATTTTCACTTTTTTCACTTCACTCATTAGTAGGCAGGTGATATACAGGGAGTGCAGAATTATTAGGCAAGTTGTATTTTTGAGGATTAATTTTATTATTGAACAACAACCATGTTCTCAATGAACCCAAAAAACTCATTAATATCAAAGCTGAATATTTTTGGAAGTAGTTTTTAGTTTTAGCTATTTTAGGGGGATATCTGTGTGTGCAGGTGACTATTACTGTGCATAATTATTAGGCAACTTAACAAAACACAAATATATACCCATTTCAATTATTTATTTTTACCAGTGAAACCAATATAACATCTCAACATTCACAAATATACATTTCTGACATTCAAAAACAAAACAAAAACAAATCAGTGACCAATATAGCCACCTTTCTTTGCAAGGACACTCAAAAGCCTGCCATCCATGGATTCTGTCAGTGTTTTGATCTGTTCACCATCAACATTGCGTGCAGCAGCAACCACAGCCTCCCAGACACTGTTCAGAGAGGTGGACTGTTTTCCCTCCTTGTAAATCTCACATTTGATGATGGACCACAGGTTCTCAATGGGGTTCAGATCAGGTGAACAAGGAGGCCATGTCATTAGATTTTCTTCTTTTATACCCTTTCTTGCCAGCCACGCTGTGGAGTACTTGGACGCGTGTGATGGAGCATTGTCCTGCATGAAAATCATGTTTTTCTTGAAGGATGCAGACTTATTCCTGTACCACTGCTTGAAGAAGGTGTCTTCCAGAAACTGGCAGTAGGACTGGGAGTTGAGCTTGACTCCATCCTCAACCCGAAAAGGCCCCACAAGCTCATCTTTGATGATACCAGCCCAAACCAGTACTCCACCTCCACCTTGCTGGCGTCTGAGTCGGACTGGAGCTCTCTGCCCTTTACCAATCCAGCCACGGGCCCATCCATCTGGCCCATCAAGACTCACTCTCATTTCATCAGTCCATAAAACCTTAGAAAAATCAGTCTTGAGATATTTCTTGGCCCAGTCTTGACGTTTCAGCTTGTGTGTCTTGTTCAGTGGTGGTCGTCTTTCAGCCTTTCTTACCTTGGCCATCTCTCTGAGTATTGCACACCTTGTGCTTTTGGGCACTCCAGTGATGTTGCAGCTCTGAAATATGGCCAAACTGGTGGCAAGTGGCATCTGCACGCTTGACTTTTCTCAGTTCATGGGCAGTTATTTTGCGCCTTGGTTTTTCCACACGCTTCTTGCGACCCTGTTGACTATTTTGAATGAAACGCTTGATTGTTCGATGATCACGCTTCAGAAGCTTTGCAATTTTAAGAGTGCTGCATCCCTCTGCAAGATATCTCACTATTTTTGACTTTTTTGAGCCTGTCAAGTCCTTCTTTTGACCCATTTTGCCAAAGGAAAGGAAGTTGCCTAATAATTATGCACACCTGATATAGGGTGTTGATGTCATTAGACCACACCCCTTCTCATTACAGAGATGCACATCACCTAATATGCTTAATTGGTAGTAGGCTTTCGAGCCTATACAGCTTGGAGTAAGACAACATGCATAAAGAGGATGATGTGGTCAAAATACTCATTTGCCTAATAATTCTGCACTCCCTGTATTCATGCCTTTCTTATTCACATATATATTTGGCGCAATCATGTTTTTTGTTCTAATTAATTTGGTTTGATTGCGAGTTTTCAGATGTAAGGCCATTCTGTATATAGATATGTCCTTTAGTGATGTGGCTTAGTCGGCACTTGCTTCATATAACTTGTATCTACACTTAATATGGCGTCCGCGGTGCGCTTGGGCTTCTGCGCATGCGCCGTAGCGGAGACGCGGCTCTGGCTCTGTGATGACGCGAACTGCGCACTTACGGTGCACAGTCCTTGTCTTTAGGATCACGGGGCGCGCGATCGCCGCCCGGCGTCATGACTGTAGGACCAAGCGCCATATAGTGATTTACATATTGATAGACATCGTACAGGTGAGTCTGAGCCTGGCACACCTGTGTATTCAGTAATTGCTTTACCTCCAATAGATTCATATCTGATTTTATTGGACAACAGCTGATCACATGGCCAGATGACTCCTAGTTCCTGCCCTATATAAGTTTAGTACCACCACCATTCCAGTCACTACCCCTTGAGGAAGCAGACTGCGAAACGCGCGTCAGGGAGTGGACTGGTGGTGATGTTGTGGTCGTGGACTTCATATTGGTGTCACCGCCAGACATCTGAGAAGCTCTGACAGACGTTCTTCAGAACCTCCTGCTTGAGGTTATTTTGTTTTGCTTTCGTTTTGTCATCTCGTTAGCCTCTCTCAGCTGTTATCTAGTTGCACTGATTGCATCCCTTTAAATCCCCTCCCATACTGCATCACTTTGCGGTTTATACAACTTCCTGGAGTGTGTACATGCTGGATGCTACAACTGATGCTTCTACAGATAAGTCTGTTCATTCATTTGTGTTTTCCTGTTTGCTTGATCCTAGGTGACCCTGACTCCCTTCGTATTAAGTGTAGGGAGTCGGTGGTCGTGTCCCCTCACTATTATAGGGTGTTCAGGTGTCATACAGTCGAGGCACGAGGGCATGCAATTTTCTATCATAGAGATCTTTGCATGGGCTGAGAAGACAGGGAGAGTTTCAGGGCTTAAATAGGGGTCTCCCTTTTTGCTCCTTAGTTTCGGATCAAGCCAGTCGGATCCTTATTTGTAACTTCTTGTTTTCTGTTACACCATCCGTGACATTTGGTCAGTATATGTTTGTAATTATATCTCTGATTCTGATCTTTGGGTTTTGGTTTTTATATGTTAACTGTGCAGACTTAGGTTATTTGTATTCTTATCAGCAGAATTTAAATTAGGCTTTGTTCTTGCCTATAATTCTACCGTATCCCGTTAGCATATTCATGTGTATTGCTTACTGGCTTTTGTTGCACTTTATTTATATCGCCCACTATTTTCATGCACCAACAGTCCTACTATATTTTTTAATTATGTTTTTGTGGATTGTGTTATGTGAATCATGTCAATAATAAATTATCTAATTATTCATTATAATTTGTACTTGTACTTTTGTTGATATTTTGTGGATCCATATATTTCTATAGGTTGTGTGTTATATATAAGAATTATACTGGCACTATGGGGGGGAGAGGAGCCCTATGAGGGCATCTACTGGGGGCCCTATATATTGGCATTATATACTGTCACACATGGGGGGGTACTATGGAGAAGTGGGGGAGAGGAGCACTATGGGGGCATCTGCTGGGGGGGACATTTCATACTAGCACAAACTATATGTGCAATATGGGGGTGGGGATGAGTATTATAGGGGCATTTTATACTGGCACAGATTAGGGGGCACTATGGGGAAAGGGGAGAGAAGCATTATCGGGGCATCTAATTGGGGCACTCTATAGGGGCATTTTATATTGGCACATTATGTCAGGCACCATGGGACGGGGGTAGGAGCACTATGGGGGCACTATATAGGAGTATTTAATACTGGTGCAAATTATGGGGCACTATGGTGATAGATCATGTGACGAACCATGTGATGAGCGCAGTGACGTCACCACAGGTCCTTTTCCTCACAGATGAAGGCAGAAGAGATGCCGGCTGCGCGAACAAGTGGATTAAGGTGAGTTAAATTATTATTATTGTTTTTAACCCCTCCAGCCCTAATTTACTCAGCATTCTGTATTAAGAATACTATTATTTTCCCTTATAACCATGTTATAAGGGAAAATAATAATGATCGGGTCTCCATCACGATGGTCTCCTAGCAACCGTGCTTGAAAATCGCACCGCATCCGCACTTGCTTGCGAATACTTGCGATTTTCACGCAGCCCCATTCACTTCTATGGGGCCTGCATTGCGTGAAAAACGCACAATATAGAGCATGCTGCGATTTTCATGCAACGCACAAGTGATGTGTGAAAATCACCGCTCATGTGCACAGCCCCATAGAAATGAAAGGGTCCGGATTCAGTGCGGGTGCAATGCGTTCAACTCACACATTGCACCTGCGCGGAAAACCCGCCCGTGTAAAAAAGGGCTTAGTGTCGGGGACACTGTTTTTTGGGCGCAGTTATTTTTTAGGGCACTGTGTGCCAATAATTGTTGAAGGGGCACTATCTGGTACTAGTATTTTCAGGGGGTATATCTGTTTCTGCAGTATAGTATTGGGGAGCACAGCTGGCACAGGATGGGGTACTCAGAAGGTAGGTCAAACTCTGAAGAGAGAAGAGATGGCTGAAAGAAATCATCATGGTGGTCTGGTCTGAATGGAGAAGATAAGCACAGAGAACATCTACATCTAAGGAGATGTCACTGGATGTAAGAGGTATGGGGCGCTGTATTAGGCTGCCTTCACTTCTGCGTTAGTGATTCTGGCAGACTGCTCCAGCTGAGAACATTCTGCCAGAATTCACCGGGCCTGGCACTGTTGGATGTAGACGGAACGCCCGCTGTCCCAATTAACTATAATGGGGTCCGGACAGGGGCGTAGCTATAGGGGGTGCAGAGGTAGCAGTCGCTACCGGGCTCAGGAGCCTGAGGGGGCCCAAAGACCCTTGTGCCACATAAGACACTGGCATTATAGAAAGTGCATTCTGGTCAATTTACACCTCTGGCTGGAGGGAAGGGTTTAGGTCAAGAATTTGGCATGAGGGGGTGCCCTTTCAATGTTTGCCCCTGGCAGCAGGAAGGCTACGTGCTCCCATGCACCTTTCCAACAAGCACTGAGGGAAGGGGGGCCCAAGCTGAACTCTTGCACTAGGGCCCATGAGCTTTTAGCTACGCCCCTGGGTCCGGCAGAGATCCAGTCACAGGACACAAACCGCTGCATGCTGTGGTTTGTGTCAGGACAGATCGTAGTGCCGCAGGTGAGAAAGCAGCCTTACACTCTATGTTTTGTATTGCTGTATGTAATGTTAGGCGGGAATAGGTTAGATTGAGAATTTGGCATGGGGGTGGGGCAGGCACATTCTTTGCACAGGGGCCCTCTGCTGTCTGTGTCCACCCCTGATACATTACATTACTTTTCCTGTACTGATCCTGAGTTGCATCCTGTATTATACTCCAGAGCTGCACTCACTATTCTGCTGGTGCAGTCACTGTGTACATACATTACTTATCCTGTACTGATCCTGAGTTACATCCTGTATTATACTCCAGAGCAGCACTCACTATTCTGCTGGTGCAGTCACTGTGTACATACATTACTTATCCTGTACTGATCCTGAGTTACATCCTGTATTATACTCCAGAGCTGCACTCACTATTCTGCTGGTGCAGTCACTGTGTACATACATTACTTTATCCTGTACTGATCCTGAGTTACATCCTGTATTATACTCCAGAGCTGCACTCACTATTCTGCTGGTGCTGTCACTGTGTACATACATTACTTATCCTGTACTGATCCTGAGTTACATCCTGTATTATACTCCAGAGCTGCACTCACTAATCTGCTGGTGCAGTCACTGTGTACATACATTACTTTCCTGTACTGATCCTGAGTTACATCCTGTATTATACTCCAGAGCTGCACTCACTATTCTGCTGGTGCAGTCACTGTGTACATACATTACTTATCCTGTACTGATCCTGAGTTACATCCTGTATTATACTCCAGAGCTGCACTCACTATTCTGCTGGTGCAGTCACTGTGTACATACATTACTTATCCTGTACTGATCCTGAGTTACATCCTGTATTATACTCCAGAGCTGCACTCACTATTCTGCTGGTGCAGTCACTATGTACATACATTACATTACTTATCCTGTACTGATCCTGAGTTACATCCTGTATTATACTCCAGAGCTGCACTCACTATTCTGCTGGTGCAGTCACTGTGTACATACATTACTGATCCTGTACTGATCCTGAGTTACATCCTGTATTATACTCCAGAGCTGCACTCACAATTCTGCTGGTGCAGTCACTGTGTACATACATTACTTATCCTGTACTGATCCTGTTACATCCTGTATTATACTCCAGAGCTGCACTCACTATTCTGCTGGTGCAGTCACTGTGTACATACATTACTTATCCTGTACTGATCCTGTTACATCCTGTATTATACTCCAGAGCTGCACTCGCAATTCTGCTGGTGCAGTCACTGTGTACATACATTACTTATCCTGTACTGATCCTGTTACATCCTGTACTATACTCCAGAGCTGCACTCACTATTCTGCTGGTGCAGTCACTGTGTACATACATTACATATCCTGTACTGATCCTGAGTTACATCCTGTATTATACTCCAGAGCTGCACTCACAATTCTGCTGGTGCAGTCACTGTGTACATACATTACTTATCCTGTACTGATCCTGTTACATCCTGTATTATACTCCAGAGCTGCACTCACTATTCTGCTGGTGCAGTCACTGTGTATATACATTACTTACCCTGTACTGATCCTGAGTTACATCCTGTATTATACTCCAGAGCTGCACTCACTATTCTGCTGGTGCAGTCACTGTGCACATACATTACTTATCCTGTACTGATCCTGAGTTACATCCTGTATTATACTCCAGAGCTGCACTCACTATTCTGCTGGTGCAGTCACTGTGTACATACATTACTTATCCTGTACTGATCCTGAGTTACATCCTGTATTATACTCCAGAGCTGCACTCACTATTCTGCTGGTGCAGTCACTGTGTATATACATTACTTATCCTGTACTGATCCTGAGTTACATCCTGTATTATACTCCAGAGCTGCACTCACTATTCTGCTGGTTCAGTCACTGTGTATATACATTACTTATCCTGTACTGATCCTGAGTTACATCCTGTATTATACTCCAGAGCTGCACTCACTATTCTGCTGGTGCAGTCACTGTGTATATACATTACTTATCCTGTACTGATCCTGAGTTACATCCTGTACTATACTCCAGAGCTGCACTCACTATTCTGCTGGTGCAGTCACTGTGTACATACATTACTTATCCTGTACTGATCCTGAGTTACATCCTGTATTATACTCCAGAGCAGCACTCACTATTCTGCTGGTGCAGTCACTGTGTACATACATTACTCATCCTGTACTGATCCTGAGTCACATCCTGTATTATACTCCAGAGCTGCACTCACTATTCTGCTGGTGCAGTCACTGTGTACATACATTACTTATCCTGTACTGATCCTGAGTTACATCCTGTATTATACTCCAGAGCAGCACTCACTATTCTGCTGGTGCAGTCACTGTGTACATACATTACTTATCCTGTACTGATCCTGAGTTACATCCTGTATTATACTCCAGAGCTGCACTCACTATTCTGCTGGTGCAGTCACTGTGTACATACATTACTTATCCTGTACTGATCCTGAGTTACATCCTGTATTATACTCCAGAGCTGCACTCACTATTCTGCTGGTGCAGTCACTGTGTACATACATTACTTTTCCTGTACTGATCCTGAGTTACATCCTGTATTATACTCCAGAGCTGCACTCACTATTCTGCTGGTGCAGTCACTGTGTACATACATTACTTATCCTGTACTGATCCTGAGTTACATCCTGTATTATACTCCAGAGCTGCACTCACTATTCTGCTGGTGCAGTCACTGTGTACATACATTACTTATCCTGTACTGATCCTGAGTTACATCCTGTATTATACTCCAGAGCTGCACTCACTATTCTGCTGGTGCAGTCACTAGTGTACATACATTACATTACTTATCCTGTACTGATCCTGAGTTACATCCTGTATTATACTCCAGAGCTGCACTCACTAATCTGCTGGTGCAGTCACTGTGTACATACATTACTTATCCTGTACTGATCCTGAGTTACATCCTGTATTATACTCCAGAGCTGCACTCACTATTCTGCTGGTGCAGTCACTGTGTACATACATTACTTATCCTGTACTGATCCTGAGTTACATCCTGTATTATACTCCAGAGCTGCACTCACTATTCTGCTGGTGCAGTCACTATGTACATACATTACATTACTTATCCTGTACTGATCCTGAGTTACATCCTGTATTATACTCCAGAGCTGCACTCACTATTCTGCTGGTGCAGTCACTGTGTACATACATTACTGATCCTGTACTGATCCTGAGTTACATCCTGTATTATACTCCAGAGCTGCACTCACAATTCTGCTGGTGCAGTCACTGTGTACATACATTACTTATCCTGTACTGATCCTGTTACATCCTGTATTATACTCCAGAGCTGCACTCACTATTCTGCTGGTGCAGTCACTGTGTACATACATTACTTATCCTGTACTGATCCTGTTACATCCTGTATTATACTCCAGAGCTGCACTCGCAATTCTGCTGGTGCAGTCACTGTGTACATACATTACTTATCCTGTACTGATCCTGTTACATCCTGTATTATACTCCAGAGCTGCACTCACTATTCTGCTGGTGCAGTCACTGTGTACATACATTACATATCCTGTACTGATCCTGAGTTACATCCTGTATTATACTCCAGAGCTGCACTCACAATTCTGCTGGTGCAGTCACTGTGTACATACATTACTTATCCTGTACTGATCCTGTTACATCCTGTATTATACTCCAGAGCTGCACTCACTATTCTGCTGGTGCAGTCACTGTGTATATACATTACTTACCCTGTACTGATCCTGAGTTACATCCTGTATTATACTCCAGAGCTGCACTCACTATTCTGCTGGTGCAGTCACTGTGCACATACATTACTTATCCTGTACTGATCCTGAGTTACATCCTGTATTATACTCCAGAGCTGCACTCACTATTCTGCTGGTGCAGTCACTGTGTACATACATTACTTATCCTGTACTGATCCTGAGTTACATCCTGTATTATACTCCAGAGCTGCACTCACTATTCTGCTGGTGCAGTCACTGTGTATATACATTACTTATCCTGTACTGATCCTGAGTTACATCCTGTATTATACTCCAGAGCTGCACTCACTATTCTGCTGGTTCAGTCACTGTGTATATACATTACTTATCCTGTACTGATCCTGAGTTACATCCTGTATTATACTCCAGAGCTGCACTCACTATTCTGCTGGTGCAGTCACTGTGTATATACATTACTTATCCTGTACTGATCCTGAGTTACATCCTGTACTATACTCCAGAGCTGCACTCACTATTCTGCTGGTGCAGTCACTGTGTACATACATTACTTATCCTGTACTGATCCTGAGTTACATCCTGTATTATACTCCAGAGCAGCACTCACTATTCTGCTGGTGCAGTTACTGTATACATACATTACTTATCCTGTACTGATCCTGAGTTACATCCTGTATTATACTCCAGAGCTGCACTCACTATTCTGCTGGTGCAGTCACTGTGTACATACATTACTTATCCTGTGCTGATCCTGAGTTACATCCTGCATTATACTCCAGAGCTGCACTCACTATTCTGCTGGTGCAGTCACTGTGTACATACATTACTTATCCTGTACTGATCCTGAGTTACATCCTGTATTATACTCCAGAGCTGCACTCACTATTCTGCTGGTGCAGTCACTGTGTATATACATTACTTATCCTGTACTGATCCTGAGTTACATCCTGTATTATACTCCAGAGCTGCACTCACTATTCTGCTGGTGCAGTCACTGTGTACATACATTACTCATCCTGTACTGATCCTGAGTCACATCCTGTATTATACTCCAGAGCTGCACTCACTATTCTGCTGGTGCAGTCATTCTGTACATACATTACTTATCCTGTACTGATCCTGAGTTACATCCTGTATTATACTCCAGAGCTGCACTCACTATTCTGCTGGTGCAGTCATTCTGTACATACATTACTTATCCTGTACTGATCCTGAGTTACATCCTGTATTATACTCCAGAGCTGCACTCAATATTCTGCTGGTGCAGTCACTGTGTACATACATTACTTATCCTGTGCTGATCCTGAGTTACACCCTGCAATATACTCCAGAGCTGCACTCACTATTCTGCTGGTTATTTCTGGAAGTAGAAGCTTGCGTTCAGATTTGCCCCTAACAGCTTAGCTGATCTCCCAAAATGATACTTGTACCTACGGTTGTTGCATGAAACATTTACAAGGTGGGGAACAAGGCAGTTTACAGTATGTAGGAACTCTGCTTGCTGTACTGTTATCCAGCTATTACTTCCAAAAACAAAGGAGAGCTAGATACATCATCAATATCTGTAGACACAACTGGATGTGGACCAGTAACCACCGTTATCTGCAAATACCAAGATCTCTTATAACTTTTCACCATGAAAAGGAATGATTTGCCAAATTATAGGAAACTCGTCTTCTACATTAATGGTGATTTGCCAGTGGTTCCCATGATGCACCATTGCCAAATATATTATTTCCAAATTTTCTCACCTCTGCCCCATACGGGCGCCTACAACGGACATGAAGGGGGTGGGGTATGACCTTAATGTAGAAACATGGTTGTCAAGGAGATAAGAGCCACCAACTGCTACAATGTAGAAACCATACTGTGACAGCGAATGCAGCGGGTGACGGGGAGCCCACCGGCCTGTACGTGATAAACCGTCCGCGACATGTCACCTCGGCCGGGGACACCGGTTTCCCTATCACATCCTTGTCACTTATCTGAAGTCTAGTGACGTCACCTTCTTGACATTTCCCAGATCTGTGAGTTGCATTTAATGCAAACCAGAGCAAATCCACGCTTAACCATTTCACTGCTAGAACCTGCCCAACCCCCGCCCCCCCACACCACAGTAATATATATTACTACTCCTGTATTATATTACTGTCCCTGTAAATATTACAAGTCCTGTATATGTATATATATAACTACTCCTATATATATTACTACTCCTATATATATTACTGCACCTGTATATATTACTGCCCCTGTATATATTACTACTCCTGTATTATATTCCTGTCCCAGTAAATAATTCTAGTCCTGTGTATATATATATTACTATACCGGTATTTATTACTGCACCTGTATATATTACAAGTCCTGTATATATATATATATATATATATATATATATATATATATATAACTTCTCCTATATATATTACTTCCCCTGTATATATTACTAACCCTGTATATATTACTACTCCTTTATTATATTACTGCCATTGTATATATTACTACTCCAGTATATATTACTGCCCCTGTATATATTACTACTCTGGTATATATTACTGTCCCTGTATATATTACTGCCTCTGTATATATTACTGCTCCAGTATAAAGTACTGCTCCAGTATATAATACTGCCCCTGTATATATTACTGCCCTTGTATATACTGTATTACTGCTCCTGTATATATTACTGCTCCAGTATAAAGTACTGCTCCAGTATATATTACTGCCCCTTTATATAGTACTACTCCTGTATATATTACTGCCCTTATATATTACTGCTCCAGTATAAAGTACTGCTCCAGTATATAATACTGCCCCTGTATATATTACTGCCCTTGTATATACTGTATTACTGCTCCTGTATATATTACTGCTCCAGTATAAAGTACTGCTCCAGTATATATTACTGCCCCTTTATATAGTACTACTCCTGTATATATTACTGCCCCTGTATATATTCTTGCTCCTTTATATATTACTACTACTGTATATATTACAGCCCTTATATATTCCTGCTCCAGTATATATTACTGCCCCTGTAGATATTACTGTTAAAGGGAATATTAATTATTAATATTTTGGTTAATATCAATTATTATTCACATGAGTTGTCCATTGATGACTCCGCCTATTTATACTATAAATACTCACTATCTATCTTCCTTGTGGCTCTACCTTTCTAAACTACGCGCTTTATGTTATTGTGGCGACTACAAAAGACAATAAAACTGTATTGTTATCAATAAAGGAATTTATTTAACAAATACACGTCTACAGTCTATAAATTCTACTATATCTTTATATTATTTATATTTATATCAATGGTTATAAATATATATACATATAGACATACACCGCCATACAGTAACAGCACTACAATACACCTAAGCTACGCTAACACAACTCATCCAATTACAATTCCACCCCACACACTATTATTTAGCAGCTCCCACCCACCTGGCTACACACTCTCCCTACGGAAAACAAGGGGTTAAATGCAATCAGGGGTTGCAGGAGTTGTCCTGCAAAGGTTAATGCAGGGTTGGTGAAAAGTGTTAACCCAGGGTTGGTGACAGATGCGTTGGAGGTTAATGATCAGGGCAATGCATTATTATTGCAGGTGTTAATGCAATGCCGGGAATTGTAGGGGTTAAAGTGTGGTAGTCGGCTGGGTATGGAAGCAGTGAAGGAGTTGTGGAGTATGGATTGGTGGTTCAGGGGTTAATGCAGGGATTGGTGGTTCAGGGGTTACCAGGGAAATGTAGGGGTTAATGCTCGTTGGTCTAGAGGTAAAGGGTTACTCAGCCAGTACAGGCGTTCTCCAGGGGTTAATTGCTCGTTGTAGGGGATGATCCTCGCTTGTAGATGCTCATCTTGCAGGGGTTTAATCTCAGTTGGGCTGCGCGTCTCAACTTCCCTTATCTTCCCTCCTTTTGAGCGCAGCGCCGCCGGTTTACTTAAACCCCGCAGCGGTCGCTCCCGCACCTCCCGCGCTGAAGGGGTGCGTGCATGTCTGAAGCCAAGTACACGTGTGCTGGCGCGATGACATGACATCACTGCACCAGCCCGCGCGTCCTGGTGCGCGCTTCTGGGCGGGGGGAGGCTTTAATCCTCCCGCCTGTGAAGTGACCACATACCTCTGGCTCTGTAATTAAAGTGCCGGAGGTTCGCGGCATACAGGGGCAAAGGAGCTCTTTGTTCTCCTGTCCCTGTATGAAAAACATCTCCGGCGCTGCAGGAGATGTTTAACAAAAGGCAGAGGATCTCTTTTGATCCTCTGTCTTTAGTTTTACCTACAACTGGACATAACTGTCCAGTAGTGATGTCCGGATCATGAACGAATCGTTCTTTTGAACCGATTCAGTTCACTGATCCGGAAGAGTCGGTTCCTCTGACTGAGCCGATCCGAATGAAACGGCTCAGTCAGATCAGCATAGAGGCAGCAGTAGCAGTGTAATAGCCCCGCCCTCCAACCAATCAGAGGCAGCCAGTGGATGCTAGCCCCGCCCCCTCCCCGCCCTCCAACCAATCAGAGGCCGCAGCACTGACTCCCAGCACAGGGGGAGTCGCAGGGACTCAGAGAATCGTCTGAGTCTATTAGTTAAAAGAATCGAATGAGTCAGAGACTCATTTGATTCTTTTGAGTTAAAAGAACTGTGAGTCACCGAGTCCCTGCCAGGCTCACTGCTCTGCGGCTCCTTGTAAGTAAGTCCGTCCGGGGGAAGGGGGGGCATTGATCTAGCATGTAGCACATGTAGCAGAGCTGTGTGTGTACAGGGTGCATGCAGCAGTGTAGCATCATGCTACACTGCTGCATGCACCCTGTACACACACAGCTCTGCTACATGCTGTAGCAGAGCAGGAAGTCTGGTAGGGACTCGGTGACACGATTCTATTAACTAAAACTCTCAGACAATTATCTGAGTCCCTGCAACAACTATAAGCACTACATCACAGTCTGCTCACTGCAGCAGAGCTGTGTTTGCCAGGAGCCTCCTGACCTTCGGTTCACTTGAGAGCCGACTCAGCAAGTGAACCGAAGATTCGATGAGCTGAGCATGCGCATTGATCTTCAGTTCACTTGCTTCTGCCGGCTCATGAAGTGAACCGAAGATCCGATTCATGAATCGGTTCATTTGAATGAGCTGATTCAAATGAACCGATTCAGCTCAAAGATCCGAACTTCCCATCACTACTGTCCAGCGATCTGGGCGGCATATCCCTCCTGCAGGCGCGCTGGTATGCGTCAGCAGGAGGAAACATCAGGGGGGAGGGGCACCCGTGATTGGCGGGTAAATTGGCGGAATTTAGATATAAGTATATATATATATATATACATATAAATAATTGGGGCATATCTATAGATATATATATATATATGGACTGGGCTCATATACTGGGGACCCATACATAAGTACATATATCAGGGATATACCCATATACAATGATCCCCACTGGCCATACAGGGCTGATATAACTATATATGCATATACAGTATGCACGACTATACCACTTCCCTCTACAATTACTGTTCCTGTATATATTACTACTACTATATATATATTCTTTCTCCAGTATATCAGTATATATTACTGCTACTGTATATATTACTACTCCTGTATATATTACTGCCCCTGTATATATAACTGCTCCTGTATATAATACTGCTCCTGTATATAAAACTACTCTTGTATATATTACTACTACTTTATATATTACTGCTCCTGTATATATTACTGCCCCTGTATATATAACTGCTCCTGTATATAATACTGCTCCTGTATATAAAACTACTCTTGTATATATTACTACTACTTTATATATTACTGCTCCTGTATATATTCCTGTCCCTGTATATATTACTGCTCCAGTAAATATTCCGGCTTCTATATATATTACTGCCCCTGTATATATTACTACTCCTGTATATATTCCTGCTTCTATATATATTACTGCCCTTGTATTTATTACAGCTCCTGTATATATTACTTCTACTGTATATATTAGTGCCCCTGCATATATTCCTGCTCCTGTATATATTACTTCTCCGGTATATATTACTGCCCTTATATATATTATTGCTCCGGTATATATTACTGCCCCTATATGTATTCCTGCCCCTGTATATATTATTGATCCTGTATAAATTACTGATCCTGTATGTGTTAGTGCTCTTGTATATATTACTGTTTCTGTATATAATACTACTACTGTATATATTACTACCCCTGTATATAATACTGCTCCTGTATATATTACTGACCCTGTATATTTTCATGCTCCAGTACCACTTCCCTCTACAATTACTGTTCCTGTATATATTACTACTACTATATATATTCTTGCTCCAGTATATATTACTGCTCCTGTATATATTACTGCTTCTGTATATATTACTTCTCCAGTATATTTTACTACCCCTGTATTTTTTACTGCCACTGTATATATTCATGCTCCATTTAATATTACTGCTCCTGTATATACAGTTCTAATCAAAAGTTTAAGACCACTTGATAAATGGCAAACAATCCTATTTAGCACGGCTGGATCTTAACAAGGTTCCAAGTGGAGCTTCCACATGCAACAAGAACACATGGGAGGGAGACAAAACATTTTTTGAGCATTCAATTTAATGAAAACAACAAATCAACTGAAACAGGCTGTTTTTCAGCTGATCAAAATTTTAGAACCACATGCCTTTAACCTCTTCAGGACACAGGGTGTACCGGTACGCCCTGATGTCCTGGTACTTAAGGACACAGGGCGAACGGGTACGTCCTGTGTATTTACGATCACCGCCGCCCCGTCATCGAGCAGGCACCATGGCTAAATGTGCGTCAATTCAGACCTGCGATTTGCGGCTTTACCTGCAGTTTGCGGCAGCAATCGGCGGTGCCATCGGGTCCCCATGCGGCTGTAGGGGGGACCCGATAGCATGGAAGGCATTGCGCTGCCTTCCGGTGATGAGCCTGTGAGATCCAGCCCCCTGGATCTCACAGGCCGGAAGCTGTATGAGTAATACACACAGTATTACTCATACAGCCAATGCATTCCAATACAGAAGTATTGGAATGCATTGTAAAGGTTTAGACCCCCAAAAGTTCAAGTCCCAACGTGGGACAAAAAATAAAGTGAAAAAAAAGTTTAAAAAATAAAGTTTTTCCCCCACAAAATTAAAAGTTTCAAGTAAAAATAAACAAAAACGTCATTTTCCCCAAATAAAGTTAAAAAAATTGGTAAAAAATAGGGGGAAAAAAAGTATACATATCAGGTATCGCAGCGTCCGTATCGACTGGCTCTATAAACATATCACATGACCTAACCCCTCAGATGAACACCGTAAAAAATAAAAAATAAAAACTGAGCTAAATAAAAAAAAATGTTGTCACCTTACATCACAAAATGTACAACAGCAAGCGATCAAAAAGGTGTTTGCCCACCAAAATAGTACCAATCTAACTGTCACCTCATCCCGCAAAAAATGAGCCCCTACCTGAGACAATCGCCCCCCAAAAAATAAATAATATGGCACAGAATATGGAGACACTAAAACATCATTTTTTTGGTTTAAAAAAAGCTGTTATTGTGTAAAACTTACATATATAAAAAAAAAGTATACATATTAGGTATCGCCGCGTCCGTATCGACCGGCTCTATAAAAATATCACATGACTTTACCCCTCAGATGAACACCATAAAAAAATAAAAATAAAAACTGTGCTAAATAAACCATTTTTTGTCACCTTACATCACAAAAAGTGTAATAGAAAGCGATCAAAAAGTCATATGCACCCCAAAATAGTGCCATTCAAACCGTGATCTCATCCCGCAAAAAATTAGACCCTACCTAAGATAATCGTCCAAAAACTGAAAAAATTATGGCTCTCAGACTATGGAAACACTAAAACATGATTTCTTTTGTTTTAAAAAAGAAATCATTGTGTAAAACTTACATAAATAAAAAAAAGAGTATACATATTAGGTATCGCCGTATCCGTGACAACCTGGTCTATAAAAATATCACATGATCTAACCTGTCAGAGGAATGTTGTAAATAACAAAAAATAAAAACTGTGCCAAAACAGTTACCTTGCCTCACAAAAAGTGTAATATAGAGCAATCAAAAATCATATGTACCGTAAACTAGTACCAACAATAGTAACATAGTAACCAGTCAAACCAGTCCAGCAAAATCTGAATTCCAAAAACCATATGTCATTCCTTTCCTTCTGTGCCCTGCCATGTGCCCGTACAGCCCGTAAACAAATTTTGAAATGTTATCTCTATTTTCCATTAATTCTTGTGGAATACCTAAAGGGTCAACGACGTTTGTAAAATTTGTTTTGAATACCCTGAGGGGTGTAGTTTGTAAAATGGGTTCATTTTTGGGTGGTTTCTATTATGTAAGCCTCACAAAGTGACTTCAGACCTGAACTGGTCCTGAAAAAGTGGGTTTTAGAAATTTTCGGAAATATTTCAAGATTTGCTTCTAAACTTCTAAGCATTCTAACTTCCTCAAAAAATAAAATGACATTCACAATGATCCAAACATGAAGTAGACATATAGGGAATGTAAAGTAATAACTATTTTTGGAGGTATTACTATCTATTATAAAAGTGGAGAAATAGAAATTTGGAAATGAGCAAATTTTTCAAAATTTTTGGTAAGTTTGGATTTTTTAAATAAAGCAAAATCCAGCAAAATCTGCCTTCCAAAAACCGTATGGCGTTCCTTTCCTTCTGCGCCTTGCTGTGTGCCCGTACAGCAGTTTACAACCACATATGGGGTGTTTCTGTAAACTACAGAATCAGGGCCATAAATATTGAGTTTTGCTTGGCTGTTAACCCTTGCTTTGTCACTGGCAAAAATGGATTAAAATGGAAAATTTGCCCAAAAATTTAAATTCAGAAATTTCATCTCCATTTGCCAATAACTCTTGTGGAACACCTAAAAGGTTAATGAATACCTTGAGAGGTGTAGTTTCTTAGATGGGGTCACTTTTATGGAGTTTCTACTCTAGGGGTGCATCAGGGGGGCTTCAAATGGGACATGGTGTCAAAAAAAAAACTGTCCAGCAAAATCTGCCTTCCAAAAACCGTATGGCATTCCTTTCCTTCTGCGCCTTGCCGTGTGCCCTTACAGTACTTTACAACCACATATGGGGTGTTTCTGTAAACTACAGAATCAGGGCCATAAATAATGAGTTTTGTTTGGCTGTTAACCCTTGCTTTGTAAAAGTAAAAGAAATATTAAAATGGAAAATCTGCCCAAAAAGTTAAAATTTTAAATTGTGTCTCTATTTTCCATTAATTCTTCTGGAACACCTAAAGGGTTAACAACGTTTGTGAAATCAGTTTTGAATACCTTAAAGGGTGTAGTTTATAGAATGGGGTAATTTTAGGGTGGTTTCTATTATGTAAGCCTCGCAAAGTGACTTCAGAAAAATTGGGTTTTAGAAAATTTCTGAAAAATTTCAAGATTTGCTTCTAAACTTCTAAGCCTTGTAATATCCCCAAAATATAAAATATCATTCCCAAAATGATCCAAACATGAAGTAGACATATCAGGAATGTAAAGTAATAACTATTTTTGGAGGTATTACTATGTATTATTGAAGTAGAGAAATTGAAACTTGAAAATTAGAATTTTTTTACCAATTTTTGGTAAATTTTGTATTTTTTTATAAATAAAAATGACCTTTTTTTTTTTACTTCATTTTACCAGTGTCATGAAGTACAATATGTGACGAAAAAACTATCTCAGAACGGCCTGGATAAGTCAAAGCGTTTTAAAGTTATCACCACTTAAAGTGGCACTGGTCAGATTTGCAAAAAATGGCCTGGTCCTGAAGGTGAAATATGGCCGCGTCCTTAAGGGGTTAAAAGGCCAAATCTGTGCAGAGATGTGGATCCATTGTCATTTTCTGTCAGGTAGTCACACCTTGTGATGGCAAAGGCAAAAAAACTCTCCATTTTTGAACGTGGTCGGGTTGTAACTTGTTAAACTGCATAAGCAGGGTCTCTCACAGCGCGCCATCGCTGCTGAGGTCGGACGCAGTAAGACAGTCATTTGGAATTTCTTAAATGATCCTGATGATTAGGCCTCATGCACACGACCGTGCTGTTTTTTGCAGTCCGCAAACAGCGGATCCGCAAAAAACGGAAGGCGCCGTGTTGTCTTCTGCAATTTGCGGAACGGAATGGGCGCCGGGAATATAAATGCCTATTCTTGTCCGCAAAGCGGACGTGCTGTCCGCATCTTTCTCGGCCCCATTGAAATGAATGGGTCGGCATCCGAGCCGCTAAAACGGCGGCTCGGATGCGGACCCAAACAACGGTCGTGTGCATGAAGCCTTATGGAACAAAAAAGTCAAGTGTATCCCAAAAAAATTCATCAGCACTGAGCTGGAGGATCCAATTGGCTGTCCGTCAAGACACTGGACGATCCTCGACCCAAATTAAGGCCCTTACTGGTGCTGACTGCAGCCCCATAACCATCAGACGGCATCTGAGACTGAAGGACTTCAAAAACAAAGAACGTCTTCAAAGACCTCGTCTCCTTGAACACCACAGAACTGCTCGTTTGGACTTTGCAAGAGAGCACCAAACATGGGACATTCAAAGGTGGAAAAAAGTTTTATTCTCTGATGAGAATTTTTTTTACCTTGATGGTCCTGATGGTTTCCAATGTTACTGGCATGACAAGCAGATCCCACCTGAGATGTTTTCTACGCGCCACAGTCGAGGGGCGCCATAATGGTCTGGGGTGCTTTTTCCTTCAGTGGAACAATGGAGCTTCAGGAAGTGCAGGGGCGTCAAACGGCCGCTGGCTATGTCCAGATGTTGTAGAGAGCATTCCTCATGACTGAGGGCCCTCGTCTGTGTAGTAACGACTAGGTTTTTCAACAGGACAACGCTACAATACACAATGCCCGCAGGACAAGGGACTTCTTCCAGGAGAATGACATCACTCTTTTGGCCCATCCTGCGTGTTCCCCTGATCTAAAGCCAATTGAGAACCTTTGGGGATGGATGGCAAGGGAAGTTTACAAAAATGGACAACAGTTCCAGACAGTAGATGGCCTTCGTGTGGCCGTCTTCACCACTTGGAGAAATGTCCCCACTCACCTCATGGAAACGCTTGCATCAAGCATGCCGAAACGAATTTTTGAAGTGATAAACAATAACGGCGGAGCTACTCATTACTGAGTTCATGTTTGGAAGTTGGATTTCTGTTTTGGGGGGGGGGGGGGGGGGGGTTAGTTTTTTTTTTGGAGGTGTGGTCCTAAACTTTTGATCAGCTGAAAAACAGCCTGTTTCAGTTTATTCGTTGTTTTCATTAAATTGAATGCTCAAAAAATGTTTTGTCTCACTCCCATTTCTTCTTGTTGCATGCTGAAGCTCTACTTGGAACCTTGTTAGGATCCAGCCATGCTAAATAGGATTTTTTTGCCATTTTTCAAGTGGTCTTAAACTTTTGATCAGGACTGTATTATTGCCCCTGTATATATTACTACTCCGGTATATATTCCTGTCTTTATATATATTACTTCTCCTGTATATATTACTGCCCCAAATATATACAGGGGCAGTAATATATACAGGAGCAGTAATATAAACAGGATTACCTGTATATATTACTGCTCCTGTAAAATTACTAATTCTGTATATATTCCTGTCCCCGTATATATTACTGATGCTGCATATTTTACTACTCCTGTATATATTCCTGTCCCTGTATATATTCGTGCTCCTGTTAGTATAGAGCTGTACATTTTGTCAAATCAAAAGTGACAGGTCGACACGCCCTTTCCCTGCCCATAACCCTGCCCACTCCACCCACAACCCCTCCTAGTCCCTCCCAAAGCTTCGCCCATCGCATGCCCTAAACCACGCCTAAACACCGCCCATTCAACGCCCCTTATTCTGTTAGATCTGATATTGTGTCAGTGTTTCAATTAAGTTTTAATATCTTTCAAAATAAAATTATATTAAGCTTGTATTACCCTCTTACTAAGCCATTATAAATATTGACAATGTCTAATTGATCCGTCTATCCTCCTAAAGCTAAAGGTTCTTCGATGATGTCACCACAGGTCCTGGAAGGTGAGTGTCGCAGTCCCTTTGTTAGATCCTGCAGGTCCTGCGATGGAAATTTGTTTTAATTATATACAATCGTGTTTAATAAAATCGAAGGCGTACGTGATTTAAGCAAAATATTTGATCACCGCATCTAACACAGATATATAGCATTTATAAATATTGACAATAGCTAATCGCGGCACCCAACTTTCCTGGGTGCCGATTCTGTCTTCCCATTTTGTCCTATTTCATAGCCGCATCTATCACAGATATTCAACATAGCTATCTAACACAGATATGTAGAATTTATAAATATTAACAATAGCTAATTGCGGCACCCAACTTTCCCGGGTGCCGATAACACGTATTTATCTTCTAATACGCCATCCGTCTATCAATTTGTACAAACACATACCAAATTTAGAAGTCCACAATGTTTATACATGTATTACGAGACATAGTCAGCCTAATGTACGAGCAGCTGTGACAATAGTAAACAGTTGTCACAACATCTCCGGACACGTCCTAATATCTTTAAAAATAAAATGATATTAAGGTTCTATCCTAACTATCTATCTTTCAGCCGTAGTCAATTGGCAGTATGTAAAAGAGCGCTACACGCTCAACGAAAACAAACATTTTTATAGCCTCTTTTACAACCGCCTTCGCCAGACTCGAATTATACACTCTCCTAGACAGATTGCAAGAACGTTGCCTTTATCACGACACAGACTCCGCCATATTCGTAAGTAAAGACGGCGACTGGAACCCGCCATTGAGCGATTCTCTTGCCGAACTAACCTTGTGAAATACCCGCTGAGACATACATTACCGAGTTTGTATCTGTGGGTCCAAAGACGTACGGCTACAAACACAACAACGGGAAAACCGTATTAAAGGTTAAGGATACAACTCTCAATGTCGCTAACACTCGACTTGTTAATTTTGACAGTATAAAAGATCTTGTGTTGGATTACTCACGAAATCCCGATCCCAAGACGCAGAAAACAATAGGTATAGAGCAAAAACTGAATTTTCAGAAATAGGAAGCGTTGGGACATAGAGACAAGACCGTTACATAAAACGCAAAAGTGCAGTCTACACAAAGAGACAACTGACGTCGGACTTTACAACGTTACCTTTTGGCTATGATGGCCGCGCAATTTCAACACCAGTTTTCTTGTATTTTAGCAGGACGCTCAAATTCCGGAAAGAGTTTTTTTGTAAAACGTTTGTTAATACAAGAGGATACGCTAATGTCGCACAAGCCTGACAACGTCATTTAGTTTTATGCATTTTGGCAGAAATTGTACGACAAGCTAACAGTGATGGCCAGTTCAGCATTGTTCGCCCGCGAACATATGCGGGCTGCCATCTTTTTTCACAAGTCCAGCGAGGCACAGGTAAGCCCTGTAATACCTGTCTCACGTGATCCCTATGAGTCTTCATATCAGGAGAATAAATTAGTATATCATCGAGATATACCACAACAAACCTCCCCACCAGATGATGAAAGTGTTGAAAAACTGCAGGCGCATTGGTTAACCCAAAAGGCATGACCAGATTCTTAAAATGACCTTCAGGGGTATTAAATGCCGTCGTCCATTCGTCCCCTTCCTTGATCCTTACCAGATTATATGCCCCTCTCAAATCCAACTTGGAGAACATCTTGGTACCGACAATCTGATTAAATAAATCTGGGATCAAAGGAAGGGGATAAGGATCACGGACAGTGATATGATTAAGTTCACTGGAATGTCAGGGATCAGACAGGAAGGAAAGAGGGTTCACTCTGACTCCACCCTCAACCCCTGTCCCTGCCTACTTACACTACCCGCCCTAGGCGACGGGGCGTAACTGGGTGACGGTCCCTTACTTACGTAAGTGCACAGAGGAAAGATATGGAAGGTCAACAAGCCAAGGGTCAGAACCAGTAGAAGCGGGAGTACAAATGGAGCGGGCAAATTTAAGGTCAACAGTCAGAGCAGAGGTCAATCCAGGAGAGCAAATACGTGCAAAGGATGAGACGAAGTCGAGCTCAAAGAACGAGCCGAGGTCACAAGGTCAGGAGGTCAATCAGAACAAGCAGCCGCAGACTAGAACCAAGGAACAAGGAAGCACCAATGGACCAGTATCACAGGCAACCTGTAGCCAGCAGGTTGCCTGTATTTATAGTGGGGAGTGAGGGTCATGTGACGTGGCCAGCGTCACATGACCGAAAGACAGACAAGTCGAGCACTGAGTGATCAGCTCGGTGCTCAAGGCAGACCTAGGAGCAGGGAGCCTGCCAGCTAGCAAAGCCGCCCTGGGAACGAGGTCAAACACAGATCCTCGCTCCCGAAGCTAAGCAGCAGGTCTGAGGCTGATGGGAGACCGAGTGCGCCTTCAGCGCCCCGTTACAGTACCCCCCCTTTTACGAGGGGCCACCGGACCCAAGCCCTTGGGTACAAATCTCTATAGATGCTCATCATGAAACTTCTTGATGAGCCTCGTGGCGTGGATCTCAGTAGCTGGGACCCAAGACCTCTCCTCGGGTCCATAGCCCTTCCAGTGGACAAGGTACTGCCAGGAGTTTCAGACCTTTCTAACATCCACAATTCTGGAGACTACAAACTCCTTTTTATCGTCAATTTGCATGGGAGGAGGAGCTGACTATGACGGAACAATGGGTGGAATATATTTCTTAAGCAACGATTTATGGAAAACATTATGAACACGAAATGAGTCCGGCAATCTCAATCTAAAAGATACAGGATTAATAACGCCAATTGTGGCGAAACCAACCTCGCCACTGGGTTTTGGAGGGGGCTGTTTAAAAGCCTCTTGCCTCAGGATTATGGCCCCTACTAACTTTTAAACCCCTGAACCTATTCCAGGGAATTTTGGATAGGTTTGTCCCCCAAGTTATACTGTTTAAATTGATGTAAGTTATATGTATGGACAATGTAACCTCACAAAGTTGTAACAATTTATAATAAGTGTAACTTGTCAGCTTGGGAGGAATATGCTGGGTGTGGTTCTATTGTCCCATTGTGTGTTTTAATGGTGATGTCTGTCCTGTTGTCTCCACATGTGTATTGGCGATCTCCCCTTTGTCCTGAGAGATAATTGGATTGCCCTCGGTTGTCTCCCAGGCAGAGAGGAGGAAACCATGATGCATTGTGGGGATATGTTGTATCTGTCCTGTGTCGCAGTCTCCCTTCTGGTCCTCTGGGGGCGTGAACGATTGGTTGCTGTATTTACATTGTGTGTGTTGTGAATTACTGATTGGTTGTATTTCCAAACCCTGTGGGCGGACCTGTATTTGCAACAACTGTAATAAAAACCAGGCTGAGTGTGCCAGCACGTCAGACCACAGCTGACCCTCAAGACGGAGCCTTGTCTCGTTATTGGGGGGATTCCCTGTATGCTGTTGGAGACTGATTGCCAGGAGTGTAAGCTGACTGTACGCTTTTCCTGTTCGTCTGCTGACAGCTATTTGCGAGGTTCCAGTTTGGAGTGCTATTTTGTATCCAGTTCGGGAGGTTGGTGTTCTGCAGTAGCTGTGCCTGTCTCTCAGAAAGGGGCATATCGCCTAAACGGATTTTAACCTCTTGTCTGCTGAAACGGTCCGTTACACCAATAATCTCATACGGCCCAACAAACCGTGGCGCCAGTTTCCTAGAAGACGCCTTCAGCGGTAGATTCCGAGTAGACAACCAGACCCTGTCACCAAGCTCAAAATTAACCCCCTTAGAACGCTTCCTAGAAAGATATTTTACCCACACATGTTAATTTTCTGAGATGTAGGATCTTAAAGATTGCTCAAGAGTCTGATTTAGTTGTTCCATCTGACCATTAGTCTCGGGGTGAAAAGCAGACGAAAAGGCCAAAGAAATCCCAATTCTCTGACAGAAAGCTCTCCAGAATTTAGAAACAAATTGAACGCCTATGTCAGAAACAATATTTTCCGGGATCCCGTGAAGCCGTATAATGTGATCAATAAAAACAATAGCTAGACTCTTAGCACTAGGAAGTTTACTCAGAGGAACGAAATGTGCCATCTTACTAAATCTGTCAACCACTACCCAAACCACTGACTTACCCTCAGAAGACGGCAGGTCAGTAATAAAATCCATAGAAATATGCGACCAGGGCTTACTGGGAATGGGTACTGGTTGTAACTCTCCGGCAGGACGTGTCCTAGGAGTTTTAGATCAGGCGCACACTTCACAAGCAGATACATATGCATTGACGTCTCATAACAAAGTAGGCCACCAGTATGATCTGGAAGCCAACTCACGAGTGCCTTCCATGCCAGGGTGACCACATAAAACTGAATCCTGACACTCACCCAACAACTGGAGCCGAAAATGCGCGGGAACGAATAACTTATCTGAAGGTGTATGTGCAGGCGCTAGATGTTGAGCTGATTCAATTTTAGAGGCCAAATTAGAGGATAATGATGCCATGATGATATTGGCTGGAAGGATGGGTTCCGGAGGGGTATCGGAAGACTGAAAGGCAGAAAAACTTTATGACAAGGCATCGGCCTTTATGTTCTTACTTCCTGGCTTGTAAGTAATGGAAAAATTCAATCGAGTAAAGAATAATGCCCATCTGGCTTGACGAGGGTTTAGACACTTAGCGGACTCAAGAAATAACAAATTCTTATGATCAGTAATAACGGTAATTCTATGTTTTGCCCCCTCCAAAAAATATGAGCTAGCAACTCACGGTTCCCAATATCATAATTCCTTTCTGTAGGAGAAAATTTTCTGGAGAAAAAGGCACAGGGTCTGAGGTTAGAGAAGTTAGAGGGTCCTTGGGACAATACTGCCCCTACTCCATCCTCAGAGGCATCTACCTCCACCATAAAAGGTTCCTCCAGATTTGGTTGAATTAAGACTGGGGCACTACTAAAACTTATTTTAAGATTCTCGAAGGCTTCAATGGCTTCCTCAGACCAATTGACTAGATACGCCCCTTTCTTGGTAAGATCTGTTAACGGTTTGGCGATAATGGAATTTTTTAAAATAAACTTACGATAATAATTGGAAAAAAACAAAAGGCGCTGTAAGGCTTTAAGAGATGATGGCCTCACCCACTCCTGAATTGCCTGTACCTTCCCAGCATCCATTTTGAAAGAATAAGGAGTGAGGACATACCCAAGATACAGAATCTCCTGTACTCCAAAAATGCATTTCTCAAGTTTAACTGATAATTGGTTAACTCTTAAAATGTCTAGTACTAGTTTATATGTCTCACATGCGAGTCCCAGGTGGGAGAAAAAATCTGAATATCATCAAGATAGACGATTAAAAACTCGCCAATGAATTCCCTGAAAATGTCGTTCATGAAATTTTGGAAGACGGCTGGGGCATTACTAAGCCCGAAAGGCATAACTAGGTATTCAAAATGTCCCTCAGGAGTATTTAATGCCATCTTCCATTCATCCCCCTCCTTAATTCGGATTAAATTATATGCTCCCCTCAAGTCGAGTTTGGAAAACCAGGCAGCTCCTAAAACCTGATTGAACAGGTCGGGAACTAAAGGGAGGGAATATTGATATTTAACAGTGATCTTATTTAATTCACGGTAATCAATACAGGGTCTGAGTCCTCCGTCCTTTTTCTTAACAAAAAGAACCCCGCACCCATTGGAGATACTGAGGGCCTTATGTGCCCCTTGTTCAAACTCTCTTTAATATATTCCCTCATTGAATTTCGTTCGGGACCAGATAGATTATAAATTCTTCCTTTGGGATATCGGGACCCGGATACTAATTCAATAGCACAATCATACGGTCTATGGGGTGGTAATTCTTTCACCTCGGATGATGAAAACACATCAGCATAATCTCTAATATATGGCGGAAGGGTTTGGAATACAGTATGAACCCCTGCTAAAACAGCCGATAAACAGGACTTACACTGAGAATCCCATTTTTCTATCTCACCAGTAGCCCAATTAATAACCGGATTATGTAATTGGAGCCAGGGCATACCTAATACTACATTTACGGGAAGATTCTTAAGAATTAGGAATGAGCATATTTCAGTGTGGCACACCCCTACCAAAATAGAGATCTCCAGAGGAATAGGGACGTAAGCGAAAATAAAGCTTACAGCTATCCTAAACGCCAAAAAGCTTCTACGGTCTCCTGAAAATCGGTCAGGAAGCTCAACGTGGGGTTCCATATAGGCAGGTGCCGCTTGGGCAGCGATGGGAGGCGCAGGAAGATCACGAGCAATCTCTTGTGCCTGTAATCTCTGCCCCAATTCCTGAACTATATGGGCCAGATTCTGCACGTGGTCAGTCAAGCTCTATAAGGGATCCATAGTAAAAAACTTTTTAGGCCTGTGATTCTGTCAGGGATCAGAGAGGAATGAGAGAGGGTGCACTCTGACTCCACCCTCAACCCCTGTCCCTGCCTACTTACACTACCCGCCCTAGGCGATGGGGCGTAACTGGGCGACGGTCCTTTACTTATGTAAGTGCACAGAGGAAAGATACGGAAGGTCAACAAGCCAAGGGTCAGAACCAGGAGAAGCGGGAGTACAAATGGAGCGGGCAAATGTAAGGTCAACAGTCAGAGCTGAGGTCAATCCAGGAGAGCAAATACGTACAAAGGATGAGACGAAGTCGAGCTCAAAGAACGAGCCGAGGTCACAAGGTCAGGAGGTCAATCAGAACAAGCAGCCGCAGACTAGAACCAAGGAACAAGGAAGCACCAATGGACCAGTATCACAGGCAACCTGTAGCCAGCAGGTTGCCTGTATTTTCTAGTGGGGAGTGAGGGTCATGTGACGTGGCCAGCGTCACATGACCGACAGACAGACAAGTCGAGCACCGAGTGATCAGCTCGGCGCTCAAGGCAGACCTAGGAGCAGGGAGCCTCCCAGCTAGCAAAGCTGCCCTGGGAACGAGGCTAAACACAGATCCTCGCTCCCGAAGCTAAGCAGCAGGTCTGCGGCTGATGGGAGACCGAGTGCGCCTACGGCGCCCCGTTACACGGAAGTCCAAACATGGCCTGAGAGTTCCGTCCTTTTTCTTAACAAAGAAAAATCCTGCGGTCACTGGGGATTTAGACTGTCTGATATGTCCCTTAGCCAAACTCTCGGTGATATATTCTCGCATAGCCGTTCTTTCAGGTTCAGAAAGATTATATAATCGAGATTTGGGCAATTTAGCTCCGGGAATAAGATTGATGGGACAATCATAATCCCGATGCGGAGGTAATTCCTGGCCTCCACTTTCAGAAAATAAATCAGAGAATTCAGATATAAATGAGGGTACAGCTTTAGTGGTTACAACAGAAATCGATGTATTAAGACAATTTTCTGTGCAATAATCACTCCAATCGAGAATCTGTCTCGCTTGCCAATCGATGGTAGGATTATGTTTACTTAACCATGGCAAGCCCAAAACCAACGGAGAAGGCAGACACTCCAACAAAATACACAAAATGAATTCCTGATGAAAATCACCCACCCTCAATTTGATGTTCTGCACCATCTGTGATAAGTATTTTTGAGTAAGTGGAGCAGAATCAATTGCAAACACAGAAATATTTTTTTCTAATGCACTTGTTAACAATCCATACATGCAAACGAACTGACCATCAACTAGGTTAACCCCTTCTCCACTGTCAATAAAGGCCTCAATTTTCACAATTTTGGACTCTAGTGCCACCTCAGCAGACAGGAGAAATCGGGTACTACCAGTAAATAATAAATGTAAGTTCTCTGGCTCTCCACCCACACCACCAAGAGTAAAATGGGAATGAAAGTTTTTTTTCTTTTTTACCTTGACGCTGAACGTAGGGACATACATTAACAAAATGTCCCTTTTTACCACAGAAAAAATTGGTTCCTTTCTTATGACCAACATTCTTTCCCACAGGTCTAGTGGTAGCTCCCCCAAACTGCATGGGCTCATCACCAGACATACACTCAAGTATCTCCTCACCCAAAGTGTCAGAGGAAGCTGCCACCTCATAGGATAGTACATCCTGAGAGTGAGAGACCTTAGATCTCTCTCTCAGATGTCTATAGATACTTACAGCAAGTGACATAGCCGCTTACAATGACTCCGGATTTTCATGAAAGGCCAACACATCTCTCAGCCTCTCGGATAACCCCTGACAAAATTGACTATGGAGAGCTGGATCATTCCACTCCGTATCCAAGCCCATCTCCTAAATTTAGAGCAATAGATCTCTGCAGAACGATTTCCCTGGAGTAAACCACGCAACTTTGTCTCGGCCAGGGAAATCCATTCCGGGTCATCGCAGATCAGACCTAGAGCTCTGAAAAACTAATCTACCAACCAGAGGGACTGCGATCCGGTCGGCAAAGGAAAAGCCCACGCCTGAGCATCTCCTTTAAGCAACGACATGATTATACCCACTCTTTGACTCTCATCACCAGAAGAATGAGGATGTAGCTTAAAATATAATTTGCATGATTCCTTAAACAGCATGAAACTGTCACTGCCCCCGGAAAATCTGTCCGGGAGAGCAACCTTAGGTTCAGGGACGGACTGATTCCCACTGTCGGAACCAGCCGCCTGAAGGTCTCTGGATCTGCGAGACAGTTTTGCGGAGGTCAGTTACCTCCAAAGACAACCCCTGTAGTTGTCCGACTAGTGCAGAGATTGGATACATCGCCGCACTGACAATGTCACGGCGTGGTGTGGGAGGGGAACTCCACACCAAACACAAAGGGGAGGGAGAAGGTACCAGACCTGCAAACTAGGGAAAGGGGGAAGGTCACCACCTAATAAATCCCAACCTGAGCCCTGACTGCTAACAGAATGAACAGACCCCGATGGTAGGACTGTTCATCCGCAGGAACCTAAACCTGGCTCACCGTAGAAGGCCCTGAAGAAGGAACTAAGCTGAGATCCAGACACCAAATGGTTGACAACCAGAATGAGCTATCAACTGCAAGGAGTGATGGGTAAAGCCAGACTAAGAAGGTAGTAGTAATAATCACATGATCTACACCTGAAAAGGAGCTGTGGACATCCCAGCAACACATAGACAAAGTGAAACCAAAAGAAGCTGTCAGATCACTGATGTGCAGCCAGTCTTTCAGATCTTCTACCACCTGTCACGGGTGTGACAATAACTTTGTTTCAGACTGTTTAGTTAACGTTGTAAATTTTACTTTAACTGTTATAAAAATGTATTTGTATAATATCCCAATGTTTTACATAAAAAACTTTTTAATTAAAATGTAGTCCATTTTTCTTTTTTACAATAAATACACTATCTTGATTAGTTAAAAATGCATAAACTGCGAGGACGCATCGGTGACAGCAGGTACTTAAAAACGTTGCTAAAATTACCGCAAACGCTGAAGTATTGAGAAAACAGTACTACACACCAAAAGCTGACGGTTCTTACGGCGACGTTGAACCCTTATTCAGAGAAGTACGAAAGTTTGGAATAAGAAAAGACGTTGTAAAAAATTGGTTGAACAACGAGGATACTTACACATTGCACAAACCGGTTAAAAAATAATTTAAAAGAAACAAAGTCGTGGTGTCTGATATAAAAGTCGTTGTGTCGATGATAGATTTTTCTAAAGAAAATAATGGTGCAAAATACTTGCTAACGGTCGTTGATATTCTTTCGAAATACGCTTGGGTGTCTGGACTTTCCAATAAATCTGGGGCGACAGTGGCAGCCGCTTTTGAACAGATATTTACTAGTGATGAGCGACCATGCTCGGCCGAACTGCTGTTCGGCTCAAGCATGGCTATGCTCGGCAGATCCGAGTGCTCGGCCGAATACTGTGGGTGCTTGAGTACAATATAATACAATGAAAGTTTATGGGAGATACGAGCATCAAACCAGGCACCCCCTGCTCTGAAGAAGAGAGGGTGTCTGGTTAAAAAAAAAAGGTTAGAAATTGATGGAAACCCCATCAAAATGGTTTGGAAACAGCATTAAGAAGATGGCTGGATGTGTCTTGGACTTCTATTATATACAACATACAATAGACAACCATACAAAGGCTATATGCCAAATGCCAGGTATATGCAAGCCATCAATCTATCCATGGGATAAGATGACAGGCTCAGTCAGCATACCTTACAATGGCAGCCTTGTGCTAACTGAGAGCCAGTAAGCCTCAAAGTTACTTCAGATCTGTTGGATGGCTTGGGTGGACCTAGATCAATATCATTAGGGTGACAAAAAGTTTTCTGATTGTCCTAACATAATATTCAATAACCTTTCTAAACAGTTTTGTCATGTAAAAACTAATTTGCATAAACATGGGAATATGGAAAAGACATGCAAATGAGCAGAATCTGCCTTGTTTTTCAGCTGAAAAAAGACTATTACTCTTGTCATAAGACTATGAAACCAATAGATGGCGCTGTTCATGTCATGAACAGCGCCATCTATTGGTTTCATGAGTAATAGTATTTTCATAAGACTATGAAACCAATAGATAGCGCTGTTCATGAAATGAACAGCGCCATCTATTGGTTTCATAGTCTTATGACAAGATTATTAGTGTAGCCTTTTGCATGGAAAATTCATGATAAAAATTTGCGATTAGAATATTCGCAATCTACACTACTCATTAACAGCACCATCTATTGGTTTCATAGTCTTATGACAAGAGTAATAGTCTTTTTTCAGCTAAAAAACAAGGCAGATTCTGCTCATTTGAATTTCTTTCTATATGCCCATGTTTATGCAAATTAGTTTTTACATGACAAAACTGTATAGAAAAGTTATTGAATATTATGTTGTGACAATCAGAAAACTTTGTCTCCCTAATGATATTGATCTGGGTGCGCAGGTCCACCCAAGCCATCCAACAGATCTGAAGTAACTTTGAGGCTTACTGGCTCTCAGTTAGATGAGAGCTGGTTTGGAATATCTCATAGTGCACAAGGCTGCCATTGTAAGGTATGCTGACTAAGCCTGTTATCTGTCTCATGGATAGATTGATGGCTTGCATATACCTGGCTTTTTGCATATAGCCTTTGTGTGGTTGTTTATTGTATGTTATAGATAATAGGAGTCCAAGATGCATCCAGCTATCCTCCTAATGCTGTTTCCAAACCATTTTGATGGTGTTTTAATCAATTTCTAACCTTTTTTTGAGAACCAGACACCTGGTGTCTGGAGTTCTCTCATTGATTTCCATTGTGCTCGGTAGAACACACGAGCATACCGATGTGTTTGGCCAGAGCACATGAGCACTTTGGTGCTCGCTCAACTCTAATATTTACGTTAGGCGGGCGGTCCCCCAGGAAACTTCAGACAGATCGGGGTTGAGAGTTTATAAACAAACCTATGAGAAAACTTTGTGAAACCTTTAAAATACATAATTTTTTAACTTCGAATACGGTCAAAACGTCATTGGTGGAGCGTTTTGTGCGGATCCGTCATGGATCTGCACAGACGGATCCGCTCCGATAATTCAACCGCATGCATCCGTTCAAAACTGATCCGTTTGTATTATCTTTAACATTGCCAAAACGGATCCGTCTTGAACACCATTGAAAGTCAATGGGGGACGGATCCGTTTTCTATTGTGCCATATTGTGTCAGTGAAAATGGATCCGTCCCTATTGACTTACATTGTGTGTCAGGACGGATCCGTTTGCCTCCACATCATCAGGCAGACACCAAAACGCTGCAAGCTGCCATTTTGGAAGCAGCGTTTTGGTGTCCACCTCCAGAGCGGAATGGAGGCGGAACGGAGGCAAACTGATGCATTCTGAACGGACCCTTATCCATTCAGAATGCATTAGGGCAAAACTGATCCATTTTGCACCGCTTGTGAGAGCCCTGAAACGCATCTACGCGAAAGAAGTCCAAAAAGTACCCCTTGTTAAGCGACGCGTTTACCGGATAGAAAAAATCGTGAAAAAGAAGAAGGTTAGGGGAAAAATACTATATTTTGTAAAGTGGGTCGGTTACCCAGAAAAGTTTAACTCTTGGGTTCCAGAAAAGCAGTTGGTGAGCGTGTAAACTGTGGAAGATGGCTAGTTTTTTATTACCCTACCCTACAACGCCTCCGCCAAACTTTACCCCGAAAATACAATCGCCGATTACTCCACTAAATTAGCAAAAGCCGTCCATCTTCGCGGTCCTAATGAAGTGGCGTTAGTAGAGATTCAGTACCCTCATACGTGGAAAACCTTTGGGACCAGCGATGGTGTATTGTACGATGACCCTGTCAGAGAGTTTTTTTGTTAAATCAGGTTATTACCCTAATATGAACGAACTGATCAAAGCCATTAGTAACAAACTTGATTCTATAAAAATACCGCCTGATCAATTGCGTCTAAGATACGATGAGATTGATAGGACCGTTTATGCAATGAAATCAAGCTTACAGGTTTATGCCTGGTGAGACAATATATTGGGGCTTTAGGGCTACTCGCGCGATCGCTCGAACAAGAATGTAGACGCGGAGCACATCGTTTTGTGCTATAAGGAATCTGGATTGCCTGTTTTAGAACATTTCGTGGATGTTTTAGCTGATGATGATGATGATGATGATTTAGTTTTAGAAAAAGAGAAAGCTTCTTTAACTATAAAACGAAAAATTCACCCCGATATTCACTCCTGATTTTATACAATGTTTGTTTATACCGATATCATTGAGCAACAACTTGTTGCCGATAGTTACGTACAGCTTTTAAGAACTGTGGAGCTAAGCGGCAAAAATGGCGAAATAGTCACACAAAAGTATAACAGGCTGGACTATATAGAGTACCTCTCTGTAAACTACACTTTGATACCATTGCAATATCGATACTCACGAATCAAGCTAAACCTGTTAAATTCAAACACGGAAAAACTATTGTGCGATTACACTTTAGACCTCGTGCTGTGACGACGCTTCCAAATGTTGTCCGGCGGCGATCCAGATGCTTATATGCATTATTATATAGCGCAAGCCGGTCATGGTTTGGATGGCTTTGACGGCGCAGAATTCATGCACGGTTGTGGTCTCGCCGGGTTATTTCATGGGTTGTTCCGGCGAGTCGTTCCCCTATTCAAGAAAGCTGTGGAACTTGTAAAACAAGATACCAGGAATATCGCTACGGCATTGACCACCGTTATGGACCGAATAAATAGACCTACGAAAGGCAGGAAGGCTCTGGCGTTGTTCAAATTCGGAGAGAAACACTGAAAAGAAAACGCGGTCGTGACGGCCTTGTCCTACACTCTTTTATGAATAAAGTAGAGCCGACTAAGAGACTTTGCCGTCAGAAAACAAGAAGCCCTTTACCGAGCGACATCTTCTAATTAACAGCTATGGCTTTTGTACATGACACAGCCACCGAGTATGAAAAATTTGAGTTGGAGTTCTTCATCTCGGGCAGTGGTGAATATTTTTACGACCTAAATAACACACTGTTGCACGTCGTTTGCAGAATCGTTAGCCCGGATAACACACCCATACCCGATGGATCCCGCGTCGCCCTTATTAACTACCCTATTGCCAGCCTTTTTAATCAAATGGACATAACGCTCAGCGACACCTTGATTTCAAGAAGCGACAACCTTTATCTGTATAAAGCGTATATAGAATCCCTAATAAATTATAATTCACAGACATTAGCAGCCCAATTTACAGCCGGCTTATTCTATAAAGATACTGTGGGGCTTCATGATGACCGGGCTCTCGGCGGCCGTAATGTCGGTTTCGCCAAGAGAGCTCAGTATACAACTTGCTCTAGAAGTGTAGAAATTATAGGCCCCATTTACGCCGATATATTTAATCAGCCGAAGTTATTACTGAACGGATTAGATCTAAAGATAAAGTTGACCAGAAACAAAGACTCCTTCTGTCTGCCGAGGCGACCCATTTTAAAGTCCAAATATAGCACGCGTCGCTGTTTGTCAAAAGGGTTCAAATATCGCCCACTGTGAGAATCGGACACAGTCGCGCTCTGTTATCCCCGAACGCAAAGTACTCTGTCGATCGCGTGTCGCTTAAAGTGTATAGCATTCCCGCAGGCACTCACATATCTAACCATGATAATCTTTTTCTGGGAAACATACCAAAAACAGTAATACCAGCGTTTGTGGACAACAAATCATTACTAAAGAAATCCTTTGTGTTTCAATCACTATAATGTGAATTATGCCGCCTTATATTTGGACGGTCAACAGATACCCGCAAAACCGTTTCAGCCTAATTTTCAAGACGAATCGGCTGTTCGTGAATATATGTCGCTCGTACACATTTCGGGGAAGCAAAAGGCTGACAACGCTTTATCAGTGTATCGGTCCGAATTTTTGAACGGGTAAAATCGCTTTTGATTTATCGCCGGATCAAGAGCCTGGCGGCCATTTCTCTCTAGTGAAAATTGGAAATAGATTTGCTGAGTCGGTGCTAAACACTATTAACATGATTGTGTATTCCGTCCATGAAAATATTATTGAAATAAACAATAAAAGGGAGGTTTTATATGATTTTCAATAAAAAGAATAATTATGAAATTACCTGCGTTATCAAAGCCGACTTTCACGCACGACGCTTATTTAAAGGTGTATTTCCGTGCAATATATTACCAGGAAATAAAATCATCGACCAACCGGCGGCCTATATTGTAAATACAGACAATTCGTATCAGCGGGGGAATCACTGGATTTTAATTATATTATAACCGAATGACGTATCTATTTTTTTTGATAGTTATGGATTATCACCCGCGAATGAAATATTTTCTGGTGAATTTATGAAATTTTTATCTAAAAATTCTAAGACTATAAGACTATAAGGTATAAAAACAGACAAATATATGACGCCGTTAGTTCGGTCTGCAGACATTACTGCATCTATATGTCTTTTGAAAATGTATTAAAAATATTTAAGAGTGATTTCTGAAAAAATGACTGTGTTGTACGCTCATTTGTAACAAAGCGCATGAAACAATTATGTATATGTTGCTGTAATTATGCACAAACGTGCCTACTCTACTGTTTATTGAAAAATGTACCGTGATGCTTTGTAAATAAAATCACGTACGCATTAGATTTTTATTAAACATAATTTCGTAACAAAGAAAATTTCCTAATGAGACAAAATGTTTTCGCTGCTCTTAAATAACGTCTTAGGACATGTCCGAATATGCCTTTATCATGTCCGAATGTACACTGACGCGCTTCAAAAAATGGCCGCCGTATTTTAAAAATGGGCGCTGAGGGCAAAAAATTTGGTAATATCATTTTATTTTTAAAGATATTAGGACGTGTCCGGACATGTTTTGACAACTGTTTACTATTGTCACAGCTGCTCGTACATTAGGCTGACTATGTTTCGTTACACATGTATAAACATTGTGGACTTCTAAATTTGGTAGGTGTTTGTACAAATTGATAGACGGACGGCTTATTAGACGATAGATGCGTGTTATCAGCAACCGGGAAAGTTGGGTGCCGCAATTAGCTATTGTCAATGTTTATAAATTCTAGCTATCTGTGTTAGATGCGGTGATAAAATATTTTTCTTAAATCACGTACGCCTTCGATTTTATTAAACGCGATCGTATATAATTAAAGCAAATTTCCATTGCAGGTCCTGCAGGATCTAACAAAGGGACTGCAACACTCACCTTCCAGGACCTGTGGTGACATCATCGAAGATCCTTTAGCTTTAGGAAGATAGATGGATCAATTAGACATTTTTAAAGATATTAGAACTTAATTAAATTACTGACGCAATATCAGATCTAACAAAATAAGGGGCGTTGAATGGGTGGTGTTTAGGCGTGGTTTAGGGCGTGCGACGGGCAGCGCTTTGGGAGGGACTGGGAGAGGCTGTGGGCAGAGTGGGCAGGAAAAGGGGCATGTGGACCTGTCACTTTTGATTTGATGTCCAGCCCTATACTACTTACAGGAGCACGAATATATACAGGGACAGTAATATATACAGGAGTAGGAATATATAGAGGGGCAGGAATATATACAAGGGCAGTAATATATGCAGGAGTAGTATTATATACAAGAGCAGTAATATATACAGGAGTAGTAATATATAAAGGGGCAGTAATATCACAGGAGTAGTAATATATACAGGGGCAGTAATATATACAGGAGTAGTAATATATACAGGGACAGGAATATATACAGGAGTAGTAATATATACAGGGACAGTAATATATACAGGAGTAGGAATAAATACAGGGGCAGTAATATTACAGGAGTAGTATTATATACAGGGTCAGTAATATATACTGGTGCAGTAATATATACAGGAGCAGAATGATATACAGGAGTAGTAATATATACAGGAGCAGTAATATATACAGGAGTAGTAAATCTGCACCAAAGCTTCTTTTGGCTTGAGTTCCCCGTGCACAGTCCTCTAGTGTAATGTGTGTAGGACTCTCCAGATGGCGCTTTATCATAGTTCAGATCCATATGGCGGTGCGCTTTACCATAGTTGGATCATCAAGTCAGAAGAACCATGTCCATGGTCCCTTAAACAGAATAGACCTAGTCCAAGGGACTACCCCAGCCTATGTTTTGTCTTTGGGGTCTATGGATACAAATGTACCAGCTTGGTTGATATCATCATCCAATGGGCAGCGGGAATAGCAACTCTTCTCCTGAAAAGCATAGGTAGGAAGTACTGGGGTCCATAACTAAGTTTTGGGTTCTTCTGGCCATGAACGTTGGGGCATGGGGTGGTGTGAGCTAGTCCATAAAAAAATATCCCTTCTTCAGTATTTACATCCCTGACCATCCTGGACAAAACACCCAGGAGAACCACTGAAGTGAAGCCTGAATAGAAAGTCAATACTCTGCATCAATATTCACTTTTATGAGTCTCCAGTACATTTGATGTGACATGTTCTTCTTCAGACTCCAAAATTAGCTTTATCTGTTACATAGTACATGGCTCCTCAGGTCTACATTTATGTGTCATGCTGCCATAATATTTTACTTCACATATTATCTTCTAGAAGGACATGTGCTGGAACTTCTCATGGCACAACCTAAAATGCATGGGGACCGAAGTGCATTATGGGCATCTTAAGAATAAAAAGTCCCATCAATGTGTGTTTTATAGTCCCAGTTTGGAACTACAATGCTCTGTGGTAGACACCCTTTTTTCAGTCTCTCCTGGCCATGGTAGGTCCTCGTCCTCAATGGCCTGCTCATACATTTTGTAATTGAGCCAGGCAGCGGCGTACATAGAGAAGTAAGGAACCATAGCAAGGATCAAACCAGGCCCCCCCACATAGGACAGAAGGGTTTCCGCCTAAACCTTGGGCCATTTTTCCACTGCTTCATTTGCTAAAAGTTGTTCCTTTAGAGGGTAGAGTCCTGACCAAGTTTTCACCTCCAGTAGAAGAGGAGATAATCCCAGCTAAGACTGGGCCTCCTCTTGACCTGGGCCCCATAGCAGTTGCATGGTCTGCCGCTATGGCAGTTACGCTCCTGGAGCCAGGTTGAAACAATGCCTTTAAACAGCATTAAAAGGGTATGTCTGAGTTCAGAATAAGTGTCTATATTGCTTAAAAGCTTCTAAAATGAAAAAAGAGGCAACAAAAAAAATCTCCTCCCGTTTTGTGTATACAGCTCCTATGTAAGTGTATGTCTTCTCATGGGAACAGACAAAATACCCCTAGATGGCAGCCATGCTCCCTATTATCTCTCGCCGCCTTCTTACTAATATTATTAACGTATGTTTGTAGAAAAAGACAAGAGTGTGATGCAAAATATGACTACACAGGATGTGTTGTCTGTTACCATGGATACGCATAGCCTTGCATAAGGAGCTAGAGACACAACACAGAAAATGACTTGCATACTGTTAAAAGTAAAAAAAATGATTGTGACCATGGTGTGGAGATTCACTCTGGTAGACAGGATAAGCGGACGCAGTATAGAGGCACCAACCAGTTCTTAAATCAAACAGTTCAGTGTTTATTCACACTCTGGGCAAGTTCATAAACAAAAAGTCACCTTTTGGGTTTGGTGTTACTTCACACCCTGCCCGCAGTTCTGCCTGAAGGAGTCCATGAACAGGCTTTAGGCGGCCTGTTTCCCCTCACACTGGTCTCAGCCCTCTAAGCCTGGCACAAGCCTCAGATCCCAATACAGAGATCCCCTGCTGCTGATCCCAGCTGTCTTTTAAAGGCAGCTAGGTGTTGCCAAGAACCCGGAACGGCACCTGAGATCCAGTCTGGTGTTTGACCCCACCTGGCCGCTAATCAGTCCAGCAGCACACAATGGTAGGAACATACCTGCCTCCTCATACAACTCCCTTTACTGTGTCACATACCCCCCCTTTGTTCAACCTCGAAGGGGTGGACACACACCAGACAATGCACCGGGCCAGGGCATCCGCGTTTCCTGGCAACTGGCCTGCTTTGTGTTCTACTGAGAACTTAAAGTTCTTTAAGGATAAGAACTTTTTGGTGACCCGGGCATTTCTCTCTTTGGCCTGGCTCATCCACTTGAGAGGGGAGTGGTCGGTCACCAGGTGGAACTTTCTCCCCAACAGATAATAGTGGAGAGACTCGAGTGCCCACTTGATGGTCAGGCACTCTCTCTCCACTATACTGTACCTGGTCCTGGCTGGGGTGAGCTTGCGGCTGAGGAAGGCAACTGGATGCTCCTCCCCGTTGACTTCCTGAGAGAGTACAGCACCGAGGCCTACTTCGGAGGCATCTGTCTGTACCATGAACTCCGTCTTGAAGTCGGGCGTCACCAAAACCGGTGACCCACAGAGGGCCGTCAAAGCGGAAAAAGCCTCTTCCGCCCGATCATCCCAGCGAACCATTACTGATTTTTGTCCCTTCAAGAGTTCTGTCAATGGTGTGACTAGAGTAGCAAAGTGGGGGACAAACCCCATGTAATAGCCCACCATTCCCAGGAATGACTTTACATGCCTAGTTGTGACAGGTCGGGGCCAAGTCTGTATCGCCTCTATTTTGTTCAGTTGGGGTTTGATGACTCCGTGCCCAATGACATACCCTAGGTATTTATTCTCCTCTAACCCTACCGCACATTTTTTTGGGTTAGCGGTTAGGTCCAGCCTTCTGAAGGGAGTCCACTACAGCCTGCACTTTGGGTAGTTGACACTCCCAGTCGGTACTATGAATGACAATATCGTTCAGATAAGCCGAGGCGTACTTACGATGGCGACGAAGCACAATGTCCATTCATTAGTCATTGAAACATGGTGGGGGGAGTCATGAAGGCCAAAGGGTAACACCTTATACTGATACAGCCCCTCAGGGGTGATGAAGGCAGTTTTTTCTTTGGCAGCCTCCATTAAGGGCACTTGATTATCAAAGATGCTTGTCACTAGAGAATAAGACGAGGTATAAAATGTGCCGCTCCTATGAAGAAAACTTGGATTATAGGCAGCAAAAAGCAGAAAATGACATTCACTTAACCCTGAACAAGCCGCGGACATGACAGCTGAGACACAGAATACAAAGGGTCACATTATACAAGACCTTACAGCGAGACCCTGCAGATTACTGCTCCGGAGATGAGCCACTGAACATGCAGGAATTTACAAAATGCATATTACTTGCTGGTTATTTATATGGAAAATGTTCACCGAGCGTCCAACGGTTTATTCCCTCCTGGATGCGATAGATCTGATCAGTGTACACCTCGGGAGGGAAGAGCAAGCAGGGACTGTGCATTGCTGGGAAGCCTGGGTGACTGTGTGACTGTCACCTGGGTGGCGGCTAAAAATTCCTGCTATACAGTGCCTTTAAACCCTTAGGGACCGGGCTCATTTTCACCTTAAGAACCAGGACATTTTTTGCAAATCTGACCAATGTCACTTTATGTGTGGATAACTCTAAAACTGCTTTTACTTATCCAAGCCATTCTGAGATTGTTTTCTCGTCACGTATTGTACTTCATGACAGTGGTAAAATTGAGTCAAAAAAATTAATTTTTATTTATTAAAAAAATCCAAATTTACCAAAAGTTTGGAAAAATTTGCTAATTTCCAAATTTGTATTTCTCTACTTTTATAATAGATAGTAATACCTCCAAAAATAGTTATTACTTTACATTCCCCATATGTCTACTTCATGTTTGGATCATTGTGAATGCCATTTTATTTTTTGGGGACATTAGAATACTTAGAAGTTTAGAAGCAAATCTTGAAATTTTTCAGAAAATTTCTAAAAAACACTTTTTCAGGACCAGTTCAGGTCTGAAGTCACTTTGTGAGGCTTACATAATAGAAACCACCCAATGACCCCATTTTACAAACTACACCCCTCAGGGTATTCAAAACTGATTTTACAAACGCTGTTGACCCTTTAGGTGTTCCACAAGAATTAATGGAAAATAGAGATAGAATTAGAGATAACATTTCAAAATTTGTTTACGGGAATGACATATGGTTTTTGGAAGGCAGATTTTGCTGGACCATGTCCCATTTGAAGCCCCCCTCATGCACACCTAGAGTAGGAACTCCAAAAAAGTTACCCCATTTTAGAAACTACACCCCTCAAGGTATTCAAAACTGATTTTACAAACTTTGTTAACCCTTTAGGTGTTCCACAAAAAGTTATGAAAAATAGAGATAGAATTTAAAAATTTCACTTTTTTGGCAGATTTTCCATTTTAATCATTTTTTTTCCAGTTACAAAGCAAGGGTTAACAGCCAAACAAAACTCAATCTTTATGGCCTTGATGCTGTACTTTACAGAAACACCCCATATGTGGTCGTAAACTGCTATACGGGCACACAGCAGAGCGCAGAAGGAAAGGAATGCCATACGGTTTTTGGAATGCAGATTGTGCTGGACTGGTTTTTTGACACCATGTCCCATTTAAAGCTCCCCTGATGCACCCATAGAGTAGAAACTCCAGAAAAGTGACCCCATTTTGGAAACTATGGGATAGAATGGCAGTTTTGTTGGTACTATTTTAGGGTACATATGATTTTTGGTTGCTCTATATTGCACTTTTTGTAAGGCAAGGTAACAAGAAATAGCTGTTTTGGCACCGTTTTTATTTACAACATTCATCTGACAGGTTAGATCATGTGGTATTTTTATAAAGCAGGTTGTCACGAACGCAACAATACCAAATTTTGGTTGTTTGTTTCAGTTTTACATAACAAAGCATAAAAAAAAATAAAAAATCAAGATTCTTTAGGGTACTTTCACACTAGCGTTTTTCTTTTCCGGCATAGAGTTCTGTCACAGGGGCTCTATACCGGAAAAGAACTGATCAGGCATATCCCCATGCATTCTGAATGGAGACTAATCCGTTCAGTTTGCATCAGGATGTCTTCAGTTCAGTCGTTTTGACTGATCAGGCAAAAGAGAAAACCGTAGCATGCTACATTAGTGTCTCTACATTCTGAAAGCCATAGTTTTATTTATTTATTTTTTGGGCGACTTTCTTGTGTAGAGGTTCATTTTTTTCGGGATGAGATGACGGTTTGATTGGCACTATTTTGGGGTGCGTATGACTTTTTGATCGCTTGCTATTACACTTTTTGTGATGTAAGGTGACAAAAAGATAGCTTTTTTTACACCGTTTTTTTTTACGGTATTCACCTGAGGGGTTAGGTCATGTGATATTTTTATAGAGCAGGTTATTACGGGTGTGGCGATAACTAATATGTATACTTTTTTTTATTTATGTAAGTTTTACACACTGATTTCATTTTTGAAACAAAAAAAAATCATATTTTAGTGTCTCCATATTCTGAGAGCCATAGTTTTTTCAGTTTTTGGGCAATTATCTTAGTTAGGATCTCATTTTTTGCGGGATGAGATGACGGTTTGATTGGTACTATGTTGGGGTGCATATGACTTTTTGATCGCTTGGTATTAAACTTTTTGTGAAGTATGGTCACCGTTTGTTTTTTACGGTGTTCACCTGAGAGGTTAGGTCATGTGATATTTTTATAGAGCAGGTTCTTACGGACACGCCGGAACAGCCTGCCGGACTCCCCTGCCGCTAGTGTGAAGCTAGCCTTAATGTATTTTATTGGGATTTTATGTGATAAACCAACACAAAGTTAGCCATTTTCAGCCACGGCTGTCGGTTTTGGTGGACGGCCATATCTTGGTATGTTTGCAGTTGTGCCATACTCCTTCCATTTTAGGATGACGGATTCAGATGTTCAGAGCTTGGGATATTTTTTAAAACCTAAACCTGCTTTACACTTCTGGACAACTTTATCCCTGACCTGTCTGGTGTGTTCCTTGGTTTTCACGATGCTGTTAAATCACTAATGTTCTCTATCAAACCTCTGAGGCCATCACAGAACAACAGCTGGGGTTATACTGAGAATAAATCACACACAGGTGGACTCAATGTACTAATGAGGTGACTTCTGAAGGCAATTGGATTTTATTTAGGGTTATCAGAGTACAGGGGCTGAATACAAATGCACACCACAATTTTCAGATTTTTATTTATTAAACATTGTGAAAAACATGTATCATCTTCTTTTCACTGCACACATACTTGCTACTTTGTATTATCGGTCTATCCCATAAAATCCCAATAAAATACATAAAAGTTTGTGGGTGTAATGTGAAAAATGTGTAAAAGTTCAAGGGGTATGAATATTTTTTCAAGGCACTGTATCTAACCTGGGGTTAGGTAAAGGGTCAGGAGTGTAAATGAGTGGACTATTCTGTACCTGCAAATTCCTCCTTTTTTTTCCGCATCTAATGTAAAATATCTACCCTTTGGGTTCCAAATTTGGGGATTTCATCTGTGTCTCAATTTTTGGGTTTGGTCTGAATTTTGAAGTCTAAGGTCTTAATATTTGAGTATGGTCAAGGGTCTGAATTTTAAAATCTGGGGTCTGATTAGGGATTTTTATCTGAGGTCTGCATTTTGGGGTCTCATCTAGGGTCTTATTGTTTGGGTCTGGTGTGGGGTTGAAGGTCTGATCTCGGGTCTTTTGGTTTGATCTGAGGTCTGAATTTTGTGGTTTGATTAGGTCTTTGACAAGAATTTAGGGTTGAGTCTGAATTAAAGGGTTGTCCAGTTTTTGTAGAAATTGTAATTTTAACTGCAAATGGCAGCTACGGTCTTATAATATGTCAGGATACAGGGAATATCTGTAAAAATGGTATAGTCCGACAGACCCCATGCCAAGACAAGCCACATCCCAAGAATCCCCATTCCTGGGCCTAATGCAAAATCTTTAACAACCCCTTCCCCTTAGGCCTCATGCACACGACCGTTGTTGTGTTCCGTTCCGCAAAATGGGGTTCCGTTGTTCTGTGATCCTTTTCCGTTTTTGTTTCCGTGGGTCTTCCTTTATTTTTGGAGGATCACCAGGCATAATGGAAAGTAAAAAAAAGTCTAAGACAGGTTTGCCATGCAAATGATAGGAAAAAAACGGACACGGACGCAGGTTAACAATCTTGTGTGCCTCCGTGTTTTTTAGCGGTCCCATTGACTTGAATGGGTCCTGCGAACCGTTTTCCGCGAAAATAATAGGACAGGTTATATTTTTTGGACGGACTGGAACCACGGATCATGGACGCGGATGGCAAACGGTGCATTAGCCGAGTTTTCAACTGACCCATTGAAAATCTATGGGTCCGCAGAAAATCACGAAAAACGGCACAATGGACATGGAATAAAACAACGGTCGTGTGCATGAGGCCTTACTGTGTGCCCCTTATAATACCAGTATCTGCTTATGAGGCAGGGAGCACTTTGCAGTGGAGGCAGCTGTCAGGCAGAGACGGTTTGTATGATTATTTGATAGGACACACAAATTGTAAATAAAGAATCTGGAATTTGAAGTTTAAATCTCATTATAACACATTGATACATTGTTCCACCAAATGTTACTAAATAATAAAAGTTTTGTGTCATCCGAGATTCTTAGGTTCTGGGATTTTGACTCCGTAAAATCAATTTATTGCAATTAAACAGGAAACGACTGGGAATATCGTATGATATCATTTCTAAATGTAACAATCATATTATAACACAGCAATAATGACAATTATGTCAATGTTTTTATACTTCACTGACTTTCCCGGGGAGTGATACTTCTCTGACACTTTTACATCTAGTTGTAAAGAAAAGTGACCCCCACAGAAAATATCTTCTATCAATTATTGTAGGATTTACATTTTATATTTCCTGTTACTCATTTAGTGTCAATGTATTCAACAGCATCTTATCATCATCACTCACATCAGTGACATGTTCAGCTATTATAATTTTCCATGAAACCCCACACTGACACTTGGGGTACAGGATAATGACGCTGACACTTGGGGTACAGGATGATGACGCTGACACTCGGGGTACAGGATAATGACGCTGACACTCGGGGTACAGGATAATGACACTGACACTCGGGGTACAGGATAATGACACTGACACTCGGGGTACAGGATAATGACGCTGACACTAGGGGTACAGGATAATGACGCTGACACTCGGGGTACAGGATAATGACACTGACACTCGGGGTACAGGATAATGACACTGACACTCGGGGTACAGGATAAGGACGCTGACACTCGGGGTACAGGATAATGACGCTGACACTCGGGGTACAGGATAATGACACTGACACTCGGGGTACAGGATAATGACACTGACACTCGGGGTACAGGATAATGACACTGACACTTGGGGTACAGGATAATGACACTGACACTCGGGGTACAGGATAATGACACTGACACTCGGGGTACAGGATAATGACACTGACACTTGGGGTACAGGATAATGACGCTGACACTCGGGGTACAGGATAATGACGCTGACACTCGGGGTACAGGATAATGACGCTGACACTCGGGGTACAGGATAATGACACTGACACTCGGGGTACAGGATAATGACACTGACACTCGGGGTACAGGATAATGACACTGACACTCGGGGTACAGGATAATGACGCTGACACTAGGGGTACAGGATAATGACGCTGACACTCGGGGTACAGGATAATGACACTGACACTTGGGGTACAGGATAATGACGCTGACACTCGGGGTACAGGATAATGACACTGACACTTGGGGTACAGGATAATGACACTGACACTCGGGGTACAGGATAATGACACTGACACTCGGGGTACAGGATAATGACACTGACACTCGGGGTACAGGATAATGACACTGACACTCGGGGTACAGGATAATGACACTGACACTCGGGGTACAGGATGATGACGCTGACACTCGGGGTACAGGATAATGACACTGACACTTGGGGTACAGGATAATGACACTGACACTCGGGGTACAGGATAATGACACTGACACTCGGGGTACAGGATAATGACACTGACACTCGGGGTACAGGATAATGACGCTGACACTAGGGGTACAGGATGATGACGCTGACACTCGGGGTACAGGATAATGACACTGACACTTGGGGTACAGGATAATGACGCTGACACTCGGGGTACAGGGTAATGACACTGACACTTGGGGTACAGGATAATGACGCTGACACTTGGGGTACAGGATAATGACACTGACACTCGGGGTACAGGATAATGACACTGACACTTGGGGTACAGGATAATGACACTGACACTCGGGGTACAGGATAATTACGCTGACACTCGGGGTACAGGATAATGATACTGACACTTGGGGTACAGGATAATAACACTGACACTTGGGGTACAGGATAATGACACTGACACTCGGGGTACAGGATAATGACACTGACACTCGGGGTACAGGATAATGACACTGACACTCGGGGTACAGGATAATGACGCTGACACTTGGGGTACAGGATAATGACACTGACACTCGGGGTACAGGATAGTGACACTGACACTTGGGGTACAGGATAATGACACTGACACTTGGGGTACAGGATAATGACACTGACATTTGGGGTACAGGATAATGACACTGACACTTGGGGTACAGGATAATGACACTGACACTCGGGGGACAGGATAATGACACTGACACTTGGGGTACAGTATAATGACACTGACACTCGGGGTACAGGATAATGACACTGACACTCGGGGGACAGGATAATGACACTGACACTCGGGGTACAGGATAATGACACTGATTGTTGGGGTACAGGATAATGACACAGTGACACTGGGGGTACAGAATAATGACATTGACACTTGGGGTACAGGGTAATTACACTATGCTATGGACAGTGGCATCTTAGGGGTTAAACAGCTGGGACCAACACTAGCAATAATCTCAGCTATTACAGCCGGGTATCCGCTGTGTGTTAAAGCTGACATTCGCTGCTGAGCCACTGCTACCGCTATACCATAAATGTACGACACGGAGCTTTAATGTAATAACTGCCATGCCGTATATTTATGCCATTTTGTGCTAAGGGGTTAATGAACCTTGTGGTCACCACTCACTGCACTGATGTGTATTGACCCCTTTATCAGTTCCATGTGAAGCTACCAGGAGGATGCACTTTGATAATCTGGTGTGTACCCAGGGGCTATTGTGGACCCTCAGATGTGGCATATATCCCATCATTAAAATGTACTGGAAAGAAGACATAAAGATAATAGCAGGTTCAGAGGGTGGGATTTCCTTGTTCTGTTCCTGGCGACCGCACTTCTCAGTATTTAATGTCACATTTCAGCATGCCAACTCTCCATGTGCTGATATCATAATACATGTTGTGTCTGTCATTATCAGCAGAACAATTGTGGTTTGTGCGGAGGAGGAGTGGGGGTCATTTGCTATAGCTTAAAGTTGCAAAGTTTGTTGTAAGTCCTGGTTTGCAACAAAATGAGTGACTTCTTAGCTTTTTCCGACAACCTTGTAAATTTTCCCAAAAATAGATTTCAGTTCTGCAGCATTGATGGCAGAAGATGCGACAAATTTAGTTAAAAGAGTGCGTCTGGTAGTGAATTGGTTGGATCTTCCCCCAGCAGGGTTTATACTAATATGGCATGTGAAGCTCATAGTGGATACTAGTGGATACGCGGCATCTGTAGCTCTTCGTGGATACATGGTGTTTGTAGCTCCTTGTGGACACATTGAGGGTTATTTATCATGCTGAAATATGCCTATATTAGCTCCGCTCACGCCAGGTCTAAAATTGTGGGGCTAGCGTGGGCTGGGAAGGGCCATCAGGTCCATCTCATTTACCATTTTCTACACCTGTTTTAGGCGTAGAAAAAGGTCTAAATGTAAGACAGCTCAGAAGCTGTCTTACATTTATAACTCGTGTTGGTTGCGCCGAAGTTATGGAGAGGCCTGAACCTCTTCATCAATAAACTAAGGGGGCAGTAACTATTAAAATATTGTTTTTATTAAATCATAGGAGTAAAAAAGACGGCCCCTACAGACAAACAACAAGTAAGACTGATACATACATGGACTGGTATATGGATGGAAACCAGTATTTTATATATGGTGTGAAAGAGAGGTGGACACGACCATAGGTAGCAGGTTAGGCACAGCAATGTCGGATGACAGTGACTAGCCCTAATCAGTCCCTGCTTGGCCTAGTCCACCCTATAACATAAATCCTCAGGACGGGGTCCAAAAATGCCCCGCAAGGGGTGGCCCAGACAGGAGCTCTTAACCTGCGTAGGTAACCCTGTCAGGCCCTAGTGCATCTAGCAGGAAAAAAACGTCCAGAGGAGCAATAATCACTCATATATATCATAAAACGTAACCCCACCACAGAAAATGACCACCGAAGTGGTTAAAAAGTGAGAGGAATACTTAAGTGTCCCGACGCGTTTCTTCAAAAAGATTTGCCCCAGGATTCATCAGGGGACACGGGGCAGTAGCTAGAGTCAGTTAGCAGCTGTGTCTAAGAATAATATCAGAAACAGAAAAAGTAAGTATAGTGTAACATCATAAATATGCCTACAGCCCACATGGAGCCAAGGAGGGTAGTTACTTACTTATTGTGTGGCAGCGGTCAGGCGTGTAGCTTATTTCCCACCAGAAAGCTGAGACCCAGGGTGGTGGTGTCTTCAGTGGTGGAGTGACCGGCATCTAATGTGGCGAAAAACGCCCCTTTTAAAGGGCTGTGGGGCCATGTGTGTTCCTCAAACGAGCCTCCGGCGCCTCCATGTGACGTCACGGAAGACGCGCCTGTCATGCGGTCACGCGACCAGAAAAGTCGCATTTGCGCATGCGCGGCGAACATTCCTCGCGCATGCGCCGCGAATATTTCTTGCGCATGCGCAGCGAATATTCCCCGCATCTCCAAGGCCGAGGTGAAACGCGATCACGTGACCAGAAACATCGCGTTTGCGCATGCGCAGCGAATATCTCTTGCGTCTCAAATGCCGAGGTGGAACGCACCAATGTGCTTCCGCATCACGTGACCGCGATAGGCCGCCCACGTCATTGGGATGTCTTGACGTCGCGGGGGTCACGTGATGGGAGCACAGTGAGACCAGAAAGTCCTAGGTAAATGAGTGCCCTGTCAGACTACAATACCATAAGACCTTTAAGATAATATGCATATCCACTCCCATAGTATGCACATATTCAGAATCTGATTAGCCTCCCTACTTTAGAAAAAGAATCAAGTCGGAGGGGCTAATTAACCCCATCATTATTAGTAGATAGAGGAAGTGACACTATAAAGGGAACGGGGGGGGGAGCAAAACCATGCTCTTTAGTCTAGTTAGATCATAACCCCACCGTCCCTCATGTTTAAGGGGACGTGGTAGTGCCTATCCATTGTTCCCCTATTTAGACCAGGTGTACAGGGTTTAAATGACCAGGAATAGCCGGTATCAGGAGTACGATAGGAACCTTTGATATTTAGAGGAAACAGGTGAAATTAATTTGTTCATTTAGGCCCTGAGGGGTGACTGTATTCAGGGTGAAGGTCCACCAACATTCTCTCTGTAAGATGAGCCTGTTCCAGTCTCCCCCTCGTGTGGGTTTATGCACCCGTTCAATGGCCATGAACGTAATGGCCGAGGTGCGTCCATCATGTGCCATCTGCACGTGGCGTGCTATGGGGGTGTCCTTGTTATTACGAATGTCCCCTAGGTGTTCTCCCATGCGCTTGCGTAGTTCTCTGAACGTTTTTCCTATATATCGAAGTCCGCATACGCATGTTACCAGGTAGATCACGCCCGCCGTGCGGCAGTTCATGAAGTCCTTCACCTGATAGACCGTGTTGTTCGGTTCTCCAGTGAAGGACTTGCCTTGTGAGAGGCTGCCACAAAAGCTGCAATGTCCACATCTGTGGCAGCCTATCACGGGTGCATTCAACCATGTCCGTGGCTTAGTCGTCAGGGCAAAGTGACTATGTACTAGCCTGTCTCGCAAATTGTTGCCTCTTCGGACCGTTAGTGAGACACTAGGGCCCAGGACATCTGTGAGGTCGGGGTCCATTAGGAGTGTCTTCCAGTGTCGTGACAGGATCCTCCTAACTTGGGAGGCTGCGGCATCAAATGTTCCTATCATCCGGACAGTACCTTGAGGTTCTCTCTCCTTGCTGGTTACGGGGTGGAGAAGTTCTGTCCGCGTCCGTAATTTGGTCTTCTCATACGCCAGGCGAAGGGTCCTATCAGGGTACCCCCTCTCCTGAAATCTTGCTCTAAGGTCCCTCGCCTGGCGTCTGAAGTCCCCAGGCTCTGAACAGTTGCGTTTCAACCTGAGGTACTGTCCGGTCGGAATTCCTCTCTTGAGGGGCACAGGGTGGCAGCTGTCCCACCTGAGGAGAGAGTTGGTGGATGTGGGTTTGCGGTAGATGGAGGTGCTAAGCCCACCTCTCCCATCCCTGCAAATCACCACATCTAGAAAGGGGAGGCGATCCTCCATGATCACCGAGGTGAACCTCAGGTTGAAATCGTTAATGTTCAACTCAGAGATGAACCTTTCAAAGTCGCTCTCCGGTCCGCTCCATAACACGAAAATATCGTCGATGTAGCGGGACCAGAGAGCGACCATGTCCGAGAACCATGGTGTCGGTTCGGCAAATACCACCGACTCCTCCCACCAGCCCAGGAGCAAGTTTGCATACGATGGGGCACAGGAGCTACCCATTGTATGCAAACTTGCTCCTGGGCTGGTGGGAGGAGTCGGTGGTATTTGCCGAACCGACACCATGGTTCTCGGACATGGTCGCTCTCTGGTCCCGCTACATCGACTATATTTTCGTGTTATGGAGCGGACCGGAGAGCGACTTTGACAGGTTCATCTCTGAGTTGAACATTAACGATTTCAACCTGAGGTTCACCTCTGTGATCATGGAGGATCGCCTCCCCTTTCTAGATGTGGTGATTTGCAGGGATGGGAGAGGTGGGCTTAGCACCTCCATCTACCGCAAACCCACATCCACCAACTCTCTCCTCAGGTGGGACAGCTGCCACCCTGTGCCCCTCAAGAGAGGAATTCCGACCGGACAGTACCTCAGGTTGAAACGCAACTGTTCAGAGCCTGGTGTCATGGTCTTACCTTCTCACTGTTCTCCTTCGTTTGACATGTGCTGGCGGCCATCTTGGTTTCTGGGTTTCTTGTAGCCTCCCACCCTGCGGCTTCTCCTTCCCACTGGGAGGAGCTGGATGCCTAGCTCATATATATAGGAGGTCTGTGGCTTCAGTTCCTTGCTTGGTCCTCCTGTGTTCACATGCTTCTAAGACTGCTGCTGCTTCTGGTTCCTGATCCTGGCCTCGTCTGACTACCCCGTTGGTTCCTGATCCTGGCTTCGTCTGACTACCCCGTTGGTTCCTGATCCTGGCTTCGTCTGACTACCCTGCTGGTTCCTGATCCAGGCTTCGTCTGACTACCCTTCTAGTTCCTGACCCCTGTCTACGCAAGACCCTGCTTCGGTTTAGCCATCCGCTTGGACTTTTGCTTACAGCTTGATTTGCAATAAAGCCTTCTTATTTCCACTTATCTCTTGTTGTACGTCTGGTTCATGGTTCCATGACATTAGGACCAAGCCATGAATTTTGACGGTACAGGGCCATCCTTGCTACCTACGCTGGTTGCCAGACTTGATCAGCAGGATCACCTGTTGGGTCGGTTCGCTGTGGCGTTGCAAACCCTGCTTGAACGCACGGCTCATTTCGCTTCCGTTGCCGATGGGTCGGTTGTCGCTCCTGGGCCCGCTCCTACTGCCGCTCCGGTTGTTGCGCAAGAGTCTACCCCAACACCTGTTGCTGCGCCTGCGGTGTCTCGGGGTATGACCGGTTCTGCCCCCCTTCCACAGTGCCGAGGTTTTCTTAACCAGGTGGGCATTTATTTCGAGTTGCTGCCACATGCCTTTCCTACTGAGAGATCAAAGGTGGGCTTCTTGATCTCACTGCTCTCGGACAAGGCCTTGGCCTGGGCCAGCCCTTTATGGGAGAACAACAATCCGGTGGTTGCCGAGTTTTCCGGTTTTGTTGCTTCTCTTCGGAAGGTATTCGATGTGCCGGCTCGTGCTGCCTCTGCTGCGAAGCTCCTTATGTCCATCAGACAGGGTTCACGATCCGTAGCTGAATACGCCATTGAGTTTCGTACCCTGGCAGCAGAGGTGGGCTGGAATAATGAGGCTCTGGTCGCTGCTTTCTCTCATGGTCTCTCGGATGCCTTGAAGGATGAGGTTGCAGCTAAGGACCTACCTGTCACAACCAGACAGCTGAGAAGCTCTGACAGAGGCCTTTCAGAACCTCCTCCTTGAATTTCTGTGTTGTGGTATTCAGCTCCTCCTCTCGTCAGCCTCTCTCAGCTGTCATGTCTTAATTGCTTCCCTTTAAATGCCTCCTCAGAATGCTTTTCTGAGCGGCTTATATTTCCTCCTGGAGTGTGTGTGCACGCTGATCTGTCCTCCTCTTTGCTTCAAAGCTAAGTGTACTTTTATATGTTTATATCTGTTTGCTGGATCCCAGATGACCCTGACTCCCTCCGTGTCTTGTGTAGGGAGCCGGTGGTCGTGTCCCCTCACTATTGTAGGGTGCTCAGGGCTTTATAGTCAAGGTTCGTGGATATGCAAACCTCCACCATTAGGATCTTTGCATAGGCTGAGCAGCCAGGGAAAGTGCCAGGTCTTCTGCAGGGGTCTCCCTTGGTTCCTTAGTTTTTGGATCCAGCGAGTCGTTTATACATGTTGCTTTGCCTTGTTACCTGTACACATTCTGTGACATTATAAGCCGCCAAAACCGTCTTAAGCATGGATCCGGTTTCACTTTTGGCTGAACGCTTCCAGGGTCTTTCATTGGAGGTAGCTGACCTCCGTAAGACTTTGTCTCAGCTTCAAGTGACCGGTTCAGCTTGCGTTCATGGAGCTTGTTCTGAGCCTAAGATCTCGCTCCCGGATACGTTCTCCGGGGGTAGTGAGAATTTTGTGCGTTTTAGAGAGGCTTGCAAACTCCATTTTCGCCTTCTTCCCCATTCTTCTGGTGATGAGGAACGGAGGGTGGGGATCATTATATCGCTGCTCAGGGGTAACGCTCAGTCCTGGGCCTTTTCGCTGCCGGAGGGGGCACGGCCCCTCCGTTCAGTGGATGAATTCTTTTTAGCCCTGGGTCAGATATATGATGATCCGGATCGTATTGCTCTGGCGGAGTCTAGACTACGTCTCCTATGCCAGGGTAAACAATCCGCAGAAATATACTGCTCAGAATTTCGGAGTTGGGCAGCTGATACTGGTTGGAATGATGCTGCACTCCGAAGTCAATTTTGCCATGGTCTTTCAGAGGGATTGAAAGATGCATTTGCCTTTCATGAAAGGCCTATTTCTTTGGACTCTGCTATGTCTCAGGCCGTTCGTATTGACAGGCGTCTTAGAGAGAGAGGAGAGATCTCTCCTTCCTGTCATACTCGGTCCCAGGACTGTGCAGCGGTCCCATTCTCTGCGCAGGGGTCTCAGTCGCTGTCAGCCCCTTCTGAGCAGGAGCCCATGCAGCTGGGGTTGATTGCTTCTGACAATAGAAGATTCAGCCCGCATGAGAGGGTTTGTTTTTGTTGTGGAGGTATTAATCATTTGGCAAATATTTGTCCCTCTAGGAGATTCAGGCAGTTCTCTGGGTATAATAAAGAAACAAAGAGGAAAAAATCTTTGAAAAATGTTCCGTCTGTTACTATTGGCAGGATTGAGGCGGAAATTGAAGATTTTCCGTTTGCTTGTAGTTCCCGTTTTGTCCTGCCGGCTAGGGTGGCGCTAGAGAGCAAGAACATTTTTTGTGAGATTTTTGTGGATAGTGGAGCAGCGGTTAATCTCATTGATAATCACTTTGCGATAACTCATGGTTTCCAGGTGTGCGCTTTGAGAAAGGATATTCCTGTGTTTTCTATCGATTCCGCTCCACTTTCTCAGAAGTCATTAAAGGGCATAGTTCACAATATCCGTTTAATTGTGAGTGATGCTCATGTTGAGGATGTGTCATGTTTCGTCCTTAGCGGTTTGCCGACTCCTCTAGTGTTGGGGCTACCCTGGCTCACTAAACATAACCCCACCATTGATTGGCAAGCAAGGCAAATAAATGGTTGGAGTGACTTTTGCAGAGAGAATTGCCTCACGACATCTGTTTCTGAGGTTGCTACTAAGACTGTACCATCTTTTCTCTCTGAATTTTCGGATGTCTTCTCTGAGAGTGGAGTTCAGGATTTGCCCCCGCACAGGGAGTACGATTGCCCTATTAATCTCATCCCAGACGCCAAGCTGCCTAAATCTCGTTTATACAATCTTTCCCAACCTGAGAGGATCGCTATGCGTACTTATATCTCTGAGAGTCTGAGAAAGGGACACATACGACCCTCAAAGTCACCTGTTGCCGCTGGTTTTTTCTTTGTTAAGAAAAAAGATGGTTCTTTAAGACCTTGTCTGGATTTCAGGGAGCTGAACAATATCACAATTCGTGACCCTTATCCGCTTCCTCTGATCCCGGACCTGTTTAACCAGGTTGTTGGGGCTAAAGTCTTTTCCAAATTAGATTTAAGAGGGGCATACAACCTGGTCAGGGTCAGAGAAGGGGACGAATGGAAGACGGCCTTCAATACCCCTGAGGGCCATTTTGAGAATTTGGTTATGCCTTTTGGGTTGATGAATGCCCCAGCCGTTTTTCAGCATTTCGTGAACAGCATTTTTTATCATTTGATGGGAAAATTTGTATTGGTGTATTTGGATGACATTTTGATTTTTTCTCCCGATTTCAAAACTCATAAGGAACATTTACGTCAGGTCTTGCTCATCCTGCGGGAGAATAAACTATATGCGAAACTGGAAAAATGTGTGTTTGCGGTTCCAGAAATTCAATTTCTGGGGTTTCTTCTCTCCGCTTCTGGTTTTCGCATGGACCCCGAGAAGGTCCGCGCTGTGCTTGAGTGGGAGCTTCCTGAGAATCAAAAGGCGCTGATGCGTTTTTTGGGCTTTGCCAATTATTACAGGAAGTTCATTTTGAATTATTCTTCTATTGTTAAACCACTCACTGATATGACCAGAAAGGGGGTAGATTTTTCTTCTTGGTCAGTAGAGGCGCGTAAGGCCTTTTCTGATATCAAGGAGAGTTTTGCTTCCGCTCCCATCTTGGTGCAACCTGATGTTTCATTACCCTTCATAGTTGAGGTTGATGCTTCTGAGGTGGGTGTGGGGGCGGTCTTGTCTCAGGGTTCCTCTCCTGCCAATTGGCGACCGTGTGCCTTTTTCTCAAGAAAACTCTCCTCCGCAGAGAGAAATTACGATGTGGGAGATAGGGAATTGTTGGCCATCAAGTTGGCTTTTGAGGAATGGCGCCATTGGCTAGAGGGGGCCAGACACCCTATTACCGTATTTACTGACCATAAAAATCTGGCCTACTTGGAGTCAGCCAAGCGTCTGAACCCGAGACAGGCCAGATGGTCGTTGTTCTTTTCTAGGTTTAATTTTGTTGTCACGTTCCGCCCTGGAGTTAAGAATGTGAAGGCAGATGCCCTGTCACGTTGTTTTCCGGGAGGCGGGAATTTTGAAGACCCGGGTCCCATTTTGGCTGAAGGTGTGGTGGTCTCTGCTCTTTTTCCTGAATTGGAGGCAGAGGTGCAGGCAGCCCAGTCAGAGGCTCCTGATCTTTGTCCTCCTGGGAGGTTGTTTGTGCCTCTCGCTTTAAGACACAAGATTTTTAAAGAACACCACGATACGGTCCTTGCTGGGCACCCGGGGGTAAGAGCCACACTGGATCTCATCGCTCGGAGATTCTGGTGGCCTGCGCTTCGTAAGTCGGTTGAGGGTTTTGTGGCAGCCTGCGAGACTTGCGCTCGTGCCAAGGTCCCTCATTCACGGCCATCAGGTCCTCTCCTTCCCTTACCCATTCCTTCCCGTCCTTGGACACATCTGTCCATGGACTTTATCACGGACCTGCCTCGTTCCTCGGGGAAGACTGTGATTCTGGTGGTGGTGGACCGTTTTAGCAAAATGGTGCATTTCATCCCTTTTCCTGGTTTGCCCAATGCTAAGACGCTGGCGCAGGCATTTGTTGATCACATTGTCAAGTTGCACGGTATTCCTTCAGACATAGTCTCTGATAGGGGCACGCAGTTTGTTTCCAGATTCTGGAAGGCTTTCTGTTCTCGCTTGGGGGTTCGGTTGTCATTCTCTTCTGCTTTCCACCCGCAGTCGAATGGCCAGACAGAGCGCGTCAATCAGAATCTGGAGACATATCTGCGTTGTTTTGTGGCGGAGAATCAAGAGGATTGGTGTTCTTTTTTGTCCCTTGCTGAGTTTGCTTTAAATAACCGTCGTCAGGAGTCCTCTGATAAGTCACCATTTTTTGGTGCATATGGGTTTCATCCACAGTTTGGGACTTTCTCGGGAGAGGGGTCTTCTGGTTTACCTGATGAGGACAGATTCTCCTCGTCTTTGTCATCTATTTGGCAAAAGATTCAAGAGAATCTAAAGAGCATGAGTGAGAGATATAAGCGTGTGGCTGATAAGAGACGTGTGCTTGGTCCGGACCTGAATGTTGGTGATCTGGTGTGGTTGTCTACCAAGAATATCAAATTGAAGGTTCCCTCCTGGAAGTTGGGTCCTAGGTTTATTGGGCCTTACAAAATCCTGTCTGTCATCAATCCTGTTGCATACCGTCTTGATCTTCCTCAGACTTGGAAGATCCATAATGTTTTTCATAAGTCCTTATTGAAACCTTATGTTCAACCCATTGTACCCTCGCCTTTGCCTCCTCCTCCGATTATGGTTGATGGGAATCTTGAATTCCAGGTCTCTAGGATTGTGGATTCTCGTCTTGTCCGCGGTTCTCTTCAGTACCTTGTTCAGTGGGAGGGGTATGGTCCTGAGGAGAGGATGTGGGTCCCAGTGACGGACATTAAGGCCTCTCGTCTCATCAGGGCATTCCATAGGTCCCATCCTGAGAAGGTGGGCTCTGAGTGTCCGGAGTCCACTCGTAGAGGGAGGGGTACTGTCACAACCAGACAGCTGAGAAGCTCTGACAGAGGCCTTTCAGAACCTCCTCCTTGAATTTCTGTGTTGTGGTATTCAGCTCCTCCTCTCGTCAGCCTCTCTCAGCTGTCATGTCTTAATTGCTTCCCTTTAAATGCCTCCTCAGAATGCTTTTCTGAGCGGCTTATATTTCCTCCTGGAGTGTGTGTGCACGCTGATCTGTCCTCCTCTTTGCTTCAAAGCTAAGTGTACTTTTATATGTTTATATCTGTTTGCTGGATCCCAGATGACCCTGACTCCCTCCGTGTCTTGTGTAGGGAGCCGGTGGTCGTGTCCCCTCACTATTGTAGGGTGCTCAGGGCTTTATAGTCAAGGTTCGTGGATATGCAAACCTCCACCATTAGGATCTTTGCATAGGCTGAGCAGCCAGGGAAAGTGCCAGGTCTTCTGCAGGGGTCTCCCTTGGTTCCTTAGTTTTTGGATCCAGCGAGTCGTTTATACATGTTGCTTTGCCTTGTTACCTGTACACATTCTGTGACACTACCAGTGGCGCTCGAGTCTCTTATTTCTTTCCTGATTTTGATTGACACCAGACTCAGGGAGAGGCCTTCCTTTAAGGAGAGCCTGCGGAGGTCTTCTAACAGATTGGCGCCTACGTTTGCTGTCCCACCCGTGCCTCCCTCTCCTCCCACGCCTCCTGGGGATGACTTGTCTGGGGGTGAACCCATGCAGCTGGGGTTTGCTCGCCTGTCCGAGGGGGAGAGGGTACTCCGGAGACGCGAGGGCCGATGCATGTACTGTGGTCTCGGTGGGCATTTTCGGTTGGCATGTCCGAACCGTCCGGGAAACGCTCGCACCTGAGATCCTGTCGGGGGCAGATCTTGGGTGGAGTCTCCTCGTCCCCGGTTTCCCGTGTTGACAAACCACTGATCACTGTTGTCCTCTCCTGGGTCGGGGGCTCGGTGACGACCCAGGCGTTGGTGGACTCTGGTGCTGGTGGTTTGTTCATTGATAGTGTGTTCGCTGCCGCCAATTCCATTCCTCTGCAGCCTCGAGGTTCCCCACTGGCTCTTGAGGCGATAGACGGCAGACCCCTTCTGCCGCCACACGTGACTCATGAGACCCTTCCAGTGGGGATAGCCATTGGTGCCGTTCACAGAGAGTCGGTCTGTCTCCAGGTGATTTCGTCTCCACACTACCCGGTGGTCTTGGGGTACCCCTGGCTCCAGAAGCATAATCCGACTTTCGATTGGAGATCGGCCGAGATCCTCTCGTGGTCACCGCAGTGTGGGGCTAGTTGCATCCATGGGCCTGTCAAGTTGCTGTGTACTTCCTCGGACTCTCTGTTGCCTCCTGAATACGAAGAGTACCGGGATGTATTCGATAAGGTGCGCGCGGTTGCCCTACCTCCGCACCGCCCATACGATTGTGCCATAGAGTTACAATCTGGTGCCGTTCCTCCTCGTGGCAAAGTCTATCCACTGTCGGTAGCGGAGAATGAGGCCATGGAGGAGTACGTGAGGGAGGCGCTTTCACGCGGACACATTCGCAAATCCTCGTCCCCGGCAGGGGCTGGATTTTTCTTTGTGAAAAAGAAGGGCGGTGAGTTGAGGCCTTGCATCGATTACAGGGGTCTCAATCGCATCACGATCAAGAACGCTTACCCGATACCCTTGATTTCCGAGCTGTTCGATCAGCCTCAAAGGGGCCACGGTCTTTACCAAACTCGACCTGAGGGCGGCATATAACCTGGTAAGGATCAAGGCGGGCGATGAGTGGAAGACCGCGTTTAACACCAGGACCGGTCATTATGAATCCTTGGTTATGCCCTTTGGGTTGTGCAATGCGCCCGCAGTCTTCCAGGAATTCATCAACGATGTTTTCCGTGACCTGTTGCAGCAGTGTGTGGTGGTCTATTTGGATGACATCTTGGTATATTCTGAATCCATGGAGGCCCACATTATGGATGTCAGACGAGTGTTGCAACGGTTACGAGAGAACAGGCTGTTCGGTAAGCTTGAGAAATGCGAATTTCACCGATCCCAGGTAACCTTCTTAGGTTACATCTTTTTTTGCTGAGGGGTTCTCCATGGATCCTGAGAAGGTTTCGGCTGTCTTACAGTGGCCCCAGCCCAGTGGTCTCCGTGCCCTGCAGCGCTTTTTGGGCTTCGCCAATTATTATCGGAAGTTCATCAGGGACTTTTCTATGCTAGCCAAGCCTCTCACGGATCTGACCAGGAAGGGCAGTAATTTCCAGGTCTGGCCGCTCGAGGCCATCCGAGCTTTTGAGGCTCTAAAGTCCGCCTTTGTGTCGGCTCCGATTCTGTCGCATCCCAACCCTGGGTTGCCCTTTGTCCTCGAGGTGGACGCGTCTGAGACGGGAGTAGGCGCCCTTCTGTCTCAGCGTAGAACACCAGAGGGTCCTCTGCTTCCCTGTGGGTTTTACTCCCGGAAACTGTCTTCCGCGGAGTGCAACTATCAGATTGGTGACAGGGAGTTATTGGCCATCGTGCAGGCCCTTAAAGAATGGAGGCACTTGCTCGAGGGTTCGGTGGTTCCGGTTCTCATCCTGACGGACCACAAGAATCTGACCTACCTTTCTGAGGCCAAGAGATTGACACCACGTCAGGCCAGATGGGCTCTGTTCTTGTCACGTTTTAATTACGTGGTCTCCTACCTACCCGGTTCCAAGAACATCAGAGCGGATGCCTTATCACGGCAGTACTCCGAGCTGTCCGGGGAGGAGTCGATTCCGACTTCGGTCATACCTCCGAATCAGATCCTGGCCGCCATTCGCACCAGCCTGACCTCTCCCCTGGGTGAGCAGATTTTGGACGGCTCAATCTGGTGCTCCCTCTGGGAGACCCAACGGCAGGTGTTTTGTGCCTGAGGAGTTGCGCACTCGGTTGTTGCGAACCTACCATAACTCCAAGGCCGCGGGGCATCCTGGTAAGAATCAGCTGTCCTGGGCTGTTTCACGTCTGTTCTGGTGGCCTTCTCTACGTTCCGACATCGCCGCATATGTAGCGGCATGCTCCGTTTGTGCCCAGAGTAAGTCCCCTCGGCACCTTCCGTTGGGCCTTTTGCAACCCATAGCCACCGGGGAGCGCCCATGGTCACACCTGGGGATGGATTTCATTGTGGACCTCCCTGCATCCCGAGGCCATACGGTCATTCTCATGATTGTGGATCGGTTTTCCAAAATGTGCCACTGTGTTCCTCTCAAGAAGTTACCCTCTGCACAAGAGTTGGCCACGATTTTCGCCAGGGAGGTCTTCCGGTTGCACGGTTTGCCCAAGGAGATTGTGTCGGATCGGGGGAGTCAGTTTGTGTCCAGGTTCTGGCGCGCCTTTTGCTCCCAGTTGGGGATTCATCTCTCTTTCTCCTCGGCCTACCACCCTCAGTCCAATGGGGCCGCAGAACGATCCAATCAGGCCTTGGAGCAATTCCTTCGTTGCTATGTCTCCGATCACCAAGACAATTGGGTTGACCTCCTGCCTTGGGCTGAGTTTGCCAGGAACACGGCGGTGAACTCTTCCTCTGGGACGTCTCCCTTCATGGCCAATTATGGGTTCCAACCTGCCGTATTACCGGAGGTATTCTCTCCCCAGGATATTCCGGCTGTGGAGGATCACCTTTCCGTCCTACGTGCTTCTTGGGTACAGATCCAGAGGTCCCTTGAGGTCTCTGCGCAGCGCCAGAGACTCCAGGCTGATCGCAGACGAGCGCCCGCTCCTTCCTACCAGGTCGGAGACCGTGTATGGTTGTCCACCCGCAACCTCAACCTTCGAGTGCCCACTCCCAAGCTGGCGCCTCGCTTTGTTGGTCCCTTCCGAGTGCTTCGCAGGGTAAACCCGGTAGCCTATGCCCTTGCGCTTCCTCCTGGCATGCGGATCTCCAACGTGTTTCATGTCTCCCTGTTGAAGCCATTGGTGTGTAATCGTTTCACTTCCTCGGTTCCTCGGCCCCGTCCGGTCCAAGTGGGCAATTGTGAGGAATATGAGGTGAGCAATATCCTGGACTCATGCCTGGTCCGCGGTCGGTTGCAGTTTTTGGTCCATTGGCGTGGTTATGGTCCAGAGGAGCGTTCCTGGGTTCCCTCCGCAGATGTCCATGCTCCTGCTTTGCTCCGAGCCTTCCACGCACGCTTCCCTCAGAAACCGTTCCTTACTCCGCGGAGGAGGGGTCCTTGAGGGGGAGGTACTGTCATGGTCTTACCTTCTCACTGTTCTCCTTCGTTTGACATGTGCTGGCGGCCATCTTGGTTTCTGGGTTTCTTGTAGCCTCCCACCCTGCGGCTTCTCCTTCCCACTGGGAGGAGCTGGATGCCTAGCTCATATATATAGGAGGTCTGTGGCTTCAGTTCCTTGCTTGGTCCTCCTGTGTTCACATGCTTCTAAGACTGCTGCTGCTTCTGGTTCCTGATCCTGGCCTCGTCTGACTACCCCGTTGGTTCCTGATCCTGGCTTCGTCTGACTACCCCGTTGGTTCCTGATCCTGGCTTCGTCTGACTACCCTGCTGGTTCCTGATCCAGGCTTCGTCTGACTACCCTTCTAGTTCCTGACCCCTGTCTACGCAAGACCTTGCTTCGGTTTAGCCATCCGCTTGGACTTTTGCTTACAGCTTGATTTGCAATAAAGCCTTCTTATTTCCACTTATCTCTTGTTGTACGTCTGGTTCATGGTTCCATGACACCTGGGGACTTCAGACGCCAGGCGAGGGACCTTAGAGCAAGATTTCAGGAGAGGGGGTACCCTGATAGGACCCTTCGCCTGGCGTATGAGAAGACCAAATTACAGACGCGGACAGAACTTCTCCACCCCGTAACCAGCAAGGAGAGAGAACCTCAAGGTACTGTCCGGATGATAGGAACATTTGATGCCGCAGCCTCCCAAGTTAGGAGGATCCTGTCACGAAACTGGAAGACACTCCTAATGGACCCCGACCTCACAGATGTCCTGGGCCCTAGTGTCTCACTAACGTTCCGAAGAGGCAACAATTTGCGAGACAGGCTAGTACATAGTCACTTTGCCCCGACGACTAAGCCACGGACATGGTTGAATGCACCCGTGATAGGCTGCCACAGATGTGGACATTGCAGCTTTTGTGGCAGCCTCTCACAAGGCAAGTCCTTCACTGGAGAACCGAACAACACGGTCTATCAGGTGAAGGACTTCATGAACTGCCGCACGGCGGGCGTGATCTACCTGGTAACATGCGTATGCGGACTCTGATATATAGGAAAAACGTTCAGAGAACTACGCAAGCGCATGGGAGAACACCTAGGGGACATTCGTAATAACAAGGACACCCCCATAGCACGCCACGTGCAGATGGCACATGATGGACGCACCTCGGCCATTACGTTCATGGCCATTGAACGGGTGCATAAACCCACACGAGGGGGAGACTGGAACAGGCTCATCTTACAGAGAGAGTGCTGGTGGACCTTCACCCTGAATACAGTCACCCCTCAGGGCCTAAATTAACAAATCAACTTCACCTGTTTCCTCTAAATATCAAAGGTTCCTATCGTACTCCTGATACCGGCTATTCCTGGTCATTTAAACCCTGTACACCTGGTCTAAATAGGGGAACAATGGATAGGCACTACCACGTCCCCTTAAACATGAGGGACGGTGGGGTTATGATCTAACTAGACTAAAGAGCATGGTTTTGCTCCCCCCCCCGTTCCCTTTATAGTGTCACTTCCTCTATCTACTAATAATGATGGGGTTAATTAGCCCCTCCGACTTGATTCTTTTTCTAAAGTAGGGAGGCTAATCAGATTCTGAATATGTGCATACTATGGGAGTGGATATGCATATTATCTTAAAGGTCTTATGGTATTGTAGTCTGACAGGGCACTCATTTACCTAGGACTTTCTGGTCTCACTGTGCTCCCATCACGTGACCCCCGCGACGTCAAGACATCCCAATGACGTGGGCGGCCTATCGCGGTCACGTGATGCGGAAGCACATTGGTGCGTTCCACCTCGGCATTTGAGACGCAAGAGATATTCGCTGCGCATGCGCAAACGCGATGTTTCTGGTCACGTGATCGCGTTTCACCTCGGCCTTGGAGATGCGGGGAATATTCGCTGCGCATGCGCAAGAAATATTCGCGGCGCATGCGCGAGGAATGTTCGCCGCGCATGCGCAAATGCGGCTTTTCTGGTCGCGTGACCGCATGACAGGCGCGTCTTCCGTGACGTCACATGGAGGCGCCGGAGGCTCGTTTGAGGAACACACATGGCCCCACAGCCCTTTAAAAGGGGCGTTTTTCGCCACATTAGATGCCGGTCACTCCACCACTGAAGACACCACCACCCTGGGTCTCAGCTTTCTGGTGGGAAATAAGCTACACGCCTGACCGCTGCCACACAATAAGTAAGTAACTACCCTCCTTGGCTCCATGTGGGCTGTAGGCATATTTATGATGTTACACTATACTTACTTTTTCTGTTTCTGATATTATTCTTAGACACAGCTGCTAACTGACTCTAGCTACTGCCCCGTGTCCCCTGATGAATCCTGGGGCAAATCTTTTTGAAGAAACGCGTCGGGACACTTAAGTATTCCTCTCACTTTTTAACCACTTCGGTGGTCATTTTCTGTGGTGGGGTTACGTTTTATGATATATATGAGTGATTATTGCTCCTCTGGACGTTTTTTTCCTGCTAGATGCACTAGGGCCTGACAGGGTTACCTACGCAGGTTAAGAGCTCCTGTCTGGGCCACCCCTTGCGGGGCATTTTTGGACCCCGTCCTGAGGATTTATGTTATAGGGTGGACTAGGCCAAGCAGGGACTGATTAGGGCTAGTCACTGTCATCCGACATTGCTGTGCCTAACCTGCTACCTATGGTCGTGTCCACCTCTCTTTCACACCATATATAAAATACTGGTTTCCATCCATATACCAGTCCATGTATGTATCAGTCTTACTTGTTGTTTGTCTGTAGGGGCCGTCTTTTTTACTCCTATGATTTAATAAAAACAATATTTTAATAGTTACTGCCCCCTTAGTTTATTGATCTTGTTCACCGAGCAGTAATCAGGGAGACACTCCTGTCTTCTCCTGACTGACCCTCTTCTCTTCTATGAACCTCTTCATAACTGCAGCTCCTCATGGATACATGGTATCTGTAGCTCCTTGTAGATACATTGTATCTGTAGCTCCTCGTGGATACATTGTAACTGTAGCTCCTCATGGATACATTGTATTTGTAGCTTCTTGTAAATACATTGTATCTATGGCTCCTTGGGGATACATGGCATTTGTAGCTTCTTGTGGATAGAAGGTATATTTAGCTCTTTGTGGATACATTGTATTTGTAGCTTCTTGTAAATACATTGTATCTGTAACTTCTCGTGGGTACATTGTATCTGTAGCTCCTTGTGGATACATGGCATCTGTAGCTTCTTGTGGATACATGGTATTTGTAGCTCCTTGTGGATACATTGTATCTGTAGCTCTTCGTGGAATCATTGTATCTGTAGCTCCTCGTGGATACATGATATCTGTAGTTCCTTGTGGATACATGGCATCCGTAGCTTCTTGTGGATACATGGTATTTGTAGTTTCTTGTGGATACTGTACATTGTATCTGTAGCTTCTTGTGGATACATGATATCCGTAGCTCCTTGTGGATACATGGTATCCGTAGCTTCTTGTGGATACATGGTATTTGTAACTCCTCGTGGATACATGGCATCTGTAGCTTCTCGTGGAAACATTGCATCTGTAGCTTCTTGTGGATACATTGGATCTGTAGCTCCTTGTGGATACATAGTATGTGTACCTTCTTGTGGAAACATTGTACCTGGAGCTCCTTGTGGATACATGGTATTTTTAGCTCCTCGTGGATACATTGTATCTGTAGCTCCTCATGGATACATGGTATCTGTAGCTTCTTGTGGATACATGGTATTTGTAGCTCCTTGTGGATACATGGTATCTGTAGCTCCTCGTGGATACATTGTATCTGTAGCTCCTTGTGGATACATGGTATCTGTAGCTTCTTGTGGATACATGGTATCTGTAGCTCATTGTGAAGACATTGTATCTGTAGCTCCTCGTGGATACATTGTATTTGTAGCTCCTTGTGGATTCATGATATTTGTAGCTTCTTGTGGACACAGTGTACGGTATCTGTAGCTTGTCATATTCTTGGAGATTTCCAAGTTTTGTTGATATGCAGTGAAGACTGTTTGGCTGAAGATTGGATGAGACTCCTGGCACTGTCTTCTGCTGAACGTGCCAGTGACATATCGTCCCATAAATGTGAGCGGTAACTGAACGAGCAGTCACATAGTAATAACTAATAACGTGTCAGAAGGAAATGACTGGATTTCAGGCTTAGTTACAATACTGCGCAGGGGATCCCTGTGGAACAATGACATTAATAAAGTCGTTATCCAGAATGATGTGATGTATTTAAATGGTTGTCCCGGACTAGAAAGCACTGCACCTGCCCAGGAGTTATGTCCAGTCCTGAGATAAATGAAGCTGCGTTGCAATACCACACACAGTCTGTGGACAGGTATAGCAACATCATGAGTTAATGGGTCACGAGATCAGGGATCAGATCAGTTAATGGAGTTATTTATATAGTAAATATAGAGGAGAAAACAATCTGACATCACTGTCCTGACAGAAGAGCTGATCTCTGGGGATCAAAGCCCTTACAATCAGATAGATTGACAGAAACTCCATAAAGGAACACTCCAAACTAATGTGACAAGTGTAGTGTGCCTTGTGCAGGGTCTAAGGAGGTGGAGCATGACACAGGGGATTAATTATGCCAAAGAGAGTAGCTATGCCCCACCCACTCAGCCCCTACACTGAGTGTCCATTTAATTAAACGGTGCTGTCCAAAATGGATAGCCCCTTTTCAGTGGAACTCCGCACTCGATCATCTCTGCTACTCAAAAATTTAGCTTTTATTCTATTTTACTGATAGATAGATAATAGATAAAAGATAGATATAGATAAATAGATAGATATGAGATAGATAGATATAAGATAGATAGATAGATAGTGTGGGTTTCCCTCTGGTAGACAGGGTAAGCGGGCGCAGTACAGAGGCAAAATACAAGTTCCTAACTCAAACGTCAGTGTTTATTCACACTTGCGGCAGTTGCACAGAACAACACGTCACTTTGCAGTCTTTGGTGTTAATTCACACACAATGGAAAGTTCATATTGCACAAGTCACCTTGTTGGCAGTTCTGCCTCCAGTAGTCCACAGCAGGCTTTAGGGGACCTGTTCCCCCTGCACATGGGTCTCAGTCCTCCAGTCCGGCACAAAACCTCATATCCCAACACAGAGACTCAGCTGCTGAGCCCAGCTGCATATTTAAGGACATCTAGGTGCTGCCAAAACCCGGACCGGCACTTAAACTCCGGTCCAGTATTTGACCTCACCCGGCTGTAAACCAGCCCAACCGCACATGTTGGGAGGAAAATACCTGCCTTCCCAGACAAAACCCCTCACTGTGTCACATATCCCCCCTTTGTTCAACCCTGAGGGGGTGAACACACGCCAGACAGTGTACCCGGGACAGGGCATCCGCGTTTCCCTGTTACCGGCCTGTCCTGTGTTCCACCGAAAACGTAAAGTTTTGTAAGGACAGAAACCATCGGGTGACCCAGGCATTTCTGTCCTTGGCCTGGCTCATATATTTGAGAGGGGAATGGTCAGTCACCAGGTCCAAATTTCTCCCCAACAAATAATAGCGGAGAGACTCGAGTGCTCACTTGATAGCCGGGCACTCTCTCTCCACTATACTCCACTATACTGTACAGCTGAGGAAGACAATGCTCCTCCCCATTGACTTCCTGAGACAGTACAGCACCGAGGCCTACTTCAGAGGTATCGGTCTGTACTATAAACTCCCTTTTAAAGTTGGGCGTCTCGAAAACCTGGGACCCGCACAGGGCCGACTTCAAAGTGGAGAAAGCCTCTTCCGCCCGATCATCCCAGCGAACTATCACTGCCTTGTGTCCCTTCAAGAGCCCTGTCAATGGCGCGGCCACCATAGCAAAGTGGGGAACAAACCTCATGTAATAGCCCACGATTCCTAGGAATGACTTTACTTGCCTAGTGGTGACAGGTCAGGGCCAATTTCTTATCGCCTCTATTTTGTTTACTTGGGGTTTGATGACTCCACGCCCAATGACATACCCCAGGTACTTAGTCTCCTCTAACCCTATCGCACATTTTCTCGGATTAATGGTTGGTCCAGCCTTCCTAAGGGAGTCCACTACATCCTGCACTTTGGGTAGGTGACTTTCCCAGTCGGTACTGTGGATGACAATATCGTCCAGGTAAGCCGAAGCATACCGACGATGTGGACGAAGCACAATGTCCATTAGTCGCTGAAAAGTGGCGGGGGCACCATGCAGACCAAAGGGTAAGACCTTATACTGGTACAGCCCCTCAGGTGTGACAAAGGCAGTTTTCTCTTTAGCAGCCTCCGTTAAGGTACCTGCCAGTACCCTTTTGTGAGGTCCAAAACAGAAAAGTACCGTGTTTGTCCTAACCTTTTGACTAACTCATCCACCCGGGGCATAGGATATGCGTCGAACTTAGAAATATCGTTAAGTTTACGAAAGTCGTTACAAAACCGCAACGTCCCGTCCGGCTTGGGTATCAATACTATAGGACTGGCCCACTCACTTTTTGACTCCTCAAGGACATCTAGCTGCACCCGGTATGGTTTTAACTGGACTTTTGCCTGAGGCTCAGTGACAATGTCATGCTGGATTATTGAAGTGCGTCCAGGGAGGTCCGAGAACACATCCGTGTTCCGACTAACAAACTCCCTGGCTTCCTGAGTCTGTTTAGAGGAGAGGCTGTCAGCAAGTTTTACGGTGGCAGCCGCCTCTCTTGCATCAGACAGAGGGGCTGGTACCTCTTCTCCTAGAAAACCCAACCGCGGGCTGTCTTCTGTACAGGTCTCCCTGTCTTTCCACGGTTTGAGTAAATTCACATGGTAAACCTGCTTTGGCTTTCGGCTGGTGTACCATGTAGTTTACATCTCCAATATTCTCGAGTACCTCGTAGGGCCCCTGCCACCTAGCCAGGAACTTACTGTCCACAGTTGACACCAGAACCAAGACCCGATCACCCGGGTTAAAGACCCGGACCCGAGCCTGCCGATTATAGACCCGACTCTGGGCTCGCTGAGCTGCCTCCATATGCTCCCTAACAAGAGGCAACACTGTCTCTATCCGATCTTGCATCTGGGTAACGTACTCAATGATACTTTTATGTGGAGTGGGTTGTTGTTCCTACGCCTCTTTGGCCACATCCAAGAGACCGCGAGGGTGTCTGCCATATAGCAGTTCGAAGGGCGAGAACCCAGAAGAGGCCTGGGGTACCTCTCACACTGCGAACATGAGATAGGACAGAAGGAGGTTCCAATCTTTAGACACATCCCTTTTTAACATATTTTTTAATGTTTGGTTAAACTGTTCTACCAGACCGTCCGTTTGTGGATGGTAAATGCACATTCGTAGTTGTTTTATGTGCAGCAAGTTCCCTCATTACCTTGGACATAAAAGGGGTCCCCTGGTCGGTCAGAACTTCTTTAGGTAGTCCTACTTGGGAAAATATCTCCATTAACTCCTTAGCTATGAGTTTGACCGAGGTATGTCGCAGTGGCACCGCCTCCGGGTACCGAGTGGCGTAGTCTAGGATGACTAGATATGTTGATGCCCTTGGGTGGGTTTTGGTACTGGGCCTATGAGATCCATAGCTATTCAGTCAAACGTTACCTCGATAATCGGGAGAGGTACTAGGGGACTACGGAAATGTGACTGGGGTCTAGTTATCTGGAAAGTCGGGCAAGACTTACAAAACTCTTCCACCTCTCTGAATATGCTGGGCCTGTCAATCAAGTTCGCAAACAGAACACAATATATAGTTATTCCGCTGTAGAATACAATCCTGAGTTTTCTGCAGCCCCAGGTGACCTCCGAGAACATGTTGGTGGGCTAAATCTAACACGAGTTTGCGATAAGCCTTGGGGACCACCAACTGTTCAATAGGCTCACCCCGTAGTTGGTTTACCCGGTACAACATATCCTGATGAACCACAAAACAGGGAAACACTGACTCTGCCACAGGTTGTTGAGGTTCACCATCTACTATTAACACATTTTCCCAGGCTCGGGATAGGGTTGGGTCCCAAAGTTGGGTGGTACCAAAATTATCCCTGGAGACATTGAGATCTGCAAATTCAGGACCCAGCGGCAAGTCCTCCACGTCTCCCACCATCACACTTAGCGGGGTTGTCTCCCACTTTTCCACCGAAGTGGCGGTCACTAGTGTTGATCGAGTACCAAAGTGCTCGAGTGCTCTGGCCGAACACATCGGGATGCTCAGGTGCTCTGCCGAGCACCTGAGTATAATGGAAGTCAACGGGAGAATCCGAGCATTAAACCAGGCACCGCCTGGTCTGAAGAGGGGAGGGTGCCTGGTTCATAGGAAAAGTTCAGAAAATGATGGATAGAGATGGCCTTGCGGTTCGCCCGGCGGTCGTTTCGTGGTGAACTTTGCGTGTTCGCGATTCGCCAAACATGCGAACATATGGAGAAATTCGCGCCCGCCATATTCTTTTAGATGGTGAAGAACTTTGACCCATGACACATCCATCAGGTGGTACAGGACAGCCAATTGAGACGTTTCAGCACATGGACACTCCCTACCTTTTTAAATAAACCTGATCTGGCCGACATTTTACATTCAGTGTTTTGCCAGTGTAGGGAGAGGTTGCTGTGTGGAGCAGGGACAGGCTGTTAGGGACACCAAACGCTAGCTAATAGGGCCACAAAAGTCCTGTTAAGGACTGGTATAGGTGCGCTATCGATAGGTGTGATACACAGAGGGGTGCGATATACTTATAATATACTTTTATAATGAGTCAAAAACACATAGATCTATATAGTGATCACCGGGAAGTCAGGGGCCTAGGGGCTAGGGGCTTACTAGGGCCATTTTTATATAGGGCAAGGTTCCGGGCGAGGTCGCTCTTATCAGGACGGTTGGTCTGTGGTTAGGCTATCAGGGCCAGAATAGCACCCCCTGTAGGGCAATATTAGGGACAGTTCTTTGCCCACCCTGTCCTTCAATACCACATCATCATCTAGCCCAGGGAAGGATGGTTTTTTGCTTTCCCTCCGGGATTCATTGATGTGCACTGGAGCCCCCCGGATTGTGGTAGGGCATATGGTTTCTGGTTTGATGCCGCCAAGCACCTGATTTAGTGCCGACGAGCACTTGTTATTGCCGACCACATCTATGCGCAAAATGGGTCCGCATCCGTTCTGCAATTTTGCGGAAAGGGTGCAGACCCATTCATTTTTAATGTGGCCGGAATGTGCTGTCCGCATTTGCGGATCCACATCCGTATTTGTGGACCTGCACTTCCGCATCTGTGCTTCAGTTTCCACAAAAAAATAGAACATGTCCTATTCTTGTCCGCAATTGCAGAGAAGATTAGGCACTTTCTATTATAGTGCCTGCGATGTGCGGTCCACAAATTGCGGAATGCACATTGCCGGTGTCTGTGTTTTGCGGACCCTCATAGTAACATTATTAAAGGTTACGTTTTATCTTCATGTATATTCTAATGGATTGCCTTCCGTGTACAATGTTATAATATACTTTCTATGTTAGACAGTATATTATAGTGCATTTGCATTGTGCGGCAGTTGTGTGCGGTTCTGCTGCGATACTGCAGGTATATAGAGGGACAAGCGTTATTAGTACGAATAATTTCTACTGGTGTGATATACCAGTCCCCCCCCCCAAAAAACTGATTGAAGCGGGGTGTTATATACCAATATACTTTCTTTATACTGCATTTCGGTACTGTATAGTGCATTTGCGCTAGCGCGTACGCAAAAATTGAATTGCCGATATTTCGCATTGAAAAAAAATAATGAATGGAGATTGCAAATTGGAATACTACATCTGGTGTCACTGTCCATGTTGTGGGACTATTTGTGCATTTCTAGTAATTATTTCTTGGCTGCAAATATGAGCTGAAGGTTTTTCAGGTTCGCCTGCCATTAAAATGAATAGGACCCGCCGCGAACTTGCGGTTCGCAAACATTTGATCGTATTCGCGCGATCGCGTTCCCGAACCGTCCAGGCAGATGTTCGTCCATCACTAATGATAGAAACACCACCTAAATGGTTCTGGAAGCAGCATGGGGAGGATGTCTGGATGCATCTTGGACTCCCAGGTCGCGGCTGGGAACGATGTTGTCCGAGTAGTACGCCACTTTTACAGACTGACAATAATGTGCACAAAACCGAAGATAAAATCGATTTTAGAGGAAAAATTGTTAGGAAACATTCTTTCCTGTATATTTACTTGTATATAAAGTGCAAGTACAGCCAAAAATTACAAGGAAGAGGCACTCCGATACAACCTGTATATCACATAAAGGAGGGCCTCATTCACATTGAGGTACAATTGTTCAGGTAGTGGGACTCCTACACTCATAAAGCTTATGCACTATGGGAGAGGGCTGCCAAAAATTACAAGGAAGCGACGCTCCAGTACACCCTTTATTACACATAAAGGAGGGCATCATACACAGCTTTGAAAAATTATGATTGATGGCCTGCTGGTGACCCTCAAAAACATTAGGAGCAAGGGCCTGCTGATCTGATCATCTAAAACATTATGGGCTTGCTGCCGCTTTGGTGACTCTAGATAAGCTGGGGCCGATCGCACGTCCCCTTGACGGCGACGATTCATTCGGATGTCTGCCCTATCAACTTTCGATGTTATTTTCAGCCCAAAACATGTAGACTATGGGTAACGGGGGAATCATGGTTCGATTCCAGAGAGGGAGCCTGAGAAACAGCTACAGCTACCACATCAAAGCAAGGCAGCATGCGTGCAAATTACCTATTAGGTATAATTAGGTGAGGGCCTGCAGGTGAGCTGACCCTGTAAAACATTGTAGGTGGGGACCTGCAGGTGAGCTCACCTTGTAAAAGATAGTAGGTGAAGGCCTGCTGGTGACCTTTAAAAACATTTGGAACAAGGGCCTGCTGATATGACCATCTAAAACATTATGAGCGAGGACCTGTTGCCGCTTTGGTAACTCTAGATAACCTGAGGCCGATCGCATGTCCCCATGACAGGAACGATCTATTCAGATGTCTGCCCTATCATATTTCAAAGATATTTTCAGCGCAAACCATGGTGACCACGGGTAATGGGGGAATCATGAATTTTATTCCAGAAAGGGAGCCTGAGAAACAGCTACAGCTACCACATCCAAGCATGGCAGCATGCACGTAACTTACCTATTAGGTATAATTAGGTGAGGGCCTGCAGGTGAGCTGACCCTGTAAAAGATTTTAGGTGCGGGCCTGCAGGTGAGCTGACCCTGTAAAAGATTGTAGGTGAAGGCCTGCTGGTGAGTTGACCCTGTAAAAAATTATATGTGATGGCCTGCTGGTGAGCTGACCCTGTAAAAGATTGTAGGTGCGAGCCTGCTGGTGAGCTCACCCTGTAAAATATTTTAGGTGCGGACCTGATGGTGAGCTGACCCTCTAAAAGGTTTTAGGTGAGGGCCTTCAGGTGAGATAACCCTGTAAAACAATGTAGGTGAAGGCCTGCTGGTGAGCTGACCCTGTAAAAAATTATATACTAGGGCCTGCTGGTGAGCTGACTCTGTAAAATATTATATGCGAGAACCTGCTGGTGAGCTGACCCTCTAAAAAATTATATGCGAGGGCTTGATAGTGAGCTGACCCTGTAAAACCTTATATGCGAGGGCCTGTTGGTGAGCTGACCCTCTAAAAAATTATATGTGAGGGCCTGCTGGTGAGCTGACCCTGTAAAACATTGTACGTAGGTGAGGGCCTGCTGGTGAGTTGACCCTGTGAAACATTATATGTGAGGGCCTGCTGGTGAGCTGACCCTTTAAAAAATTATATGCGAGGGCCTGCTGGTGATTTGCCCCTTAAAAAAATTATATGCGAGGGCCTGCTGGTGAGCTGACCCTGTAAAACATTATATGTGAAGGGCATGTATGCAAGGGCATTATATGCAATAAATTAGCATGTATTGATATAATGGAAGAGGAGAAGGAGGATGAGAAAAGAAAGATTCAACCATATACCTTTGTTTGTGGTGGAAGGGGTGCATGGGAATACAGTGTATTCAGTACATTAGAAACAACACATTTAAAGTGCCTTTATGTTCATCAGCTTTCCTCTGGTGGAGACGAGAAGTCATGGTCAATCCAGGCCTTGTCAGCATTTTCAGTTGACAGGCGGATGCGCTTATCTGTTATAATGCCCCCAGCAGCACTAAATACCCGCTCTGACAAAACGCTGGCGGCAGGGCAGGCCAGCACCTCAAAGGCGTAGAGCGCCAGTTCGTGTCACGCGTCTAGCTTGGACACCCAGTAGTTGTAAGGCACTGAGGGATCATTGAGGACCCTGACACGGTCTGCTATGTACTCCTTCACCATCTTCCAAAACTTTTCCCTCCTTGTGACACTAGGCCATGCATCAGGGTGAGGGTGCTGGCGGGGTGTCATGAAACTTTCCCAGGCTTTGGAGAGCGTTGCCCTGCCTCTGTTGGAACTGCTGTGTGTTCCCCTTGTCTCCCTCCTCGGTTGGCCAAGGAACTACGGACTCTGCAGCCAGGGTTGTCAGATGGAAATTTTTGGAGCAATTTTTCAACAAGGATCCTTCTGGTATCGCACCGTTTTGCTCGTCCTCTTCACTAGAAGAATGAGAGATGAGAAGTTCTCTTTGTAGCGGGGGTCGAGAAGGGTGAACAACCAGTAATCTGTTTTGTCTAAAATGCGTATAACGCGCAGTTCGCGGGAAATGCAGCCTAATATGATGTCAGCCATGTGTGCCAGAGTACCAACAGGCAAGACTTTGCTATCGTCATCAGGAGGATCACTCTCAATCTCCTCATCCTCTTCCTCCTCTTCTGCCCACCCACGCTGAACAGATGGAATTAAAATTCCATGGGTACTACCCTCTGTAGCGGAGGCAACCGTCTCCTGCTCCTTCTCTTCATTGTCCAATTCGCGCTGAGAAGACAAGCTGAGGGTGATCTGGCTATCACCCTGTGTAATGTCTTCCCCCATTTCCACCTCTTCCACATGCAATGCGTTGTCCTTAATTGTGAGCAGCGAGTGTTTGAGTAGACACAGAAGTGGGATGGTTACGCTGATAATAGTGTTATCGCCGCTCACCATCTGTGTTGATTCCTCAAAGTTTCTTAAAACCTCACAGAGGTCAGCCATCCATGCCCACTCCTCGCTTGTGAATAGCGGAAGCTGACTGGAAAGGCGACGACCATGTTGCAGCTGGTATTCCACTACTGCCCTCTGCCACTCACAAAGCCTGGCCAACATGTGGAACGTGGAGTTCCAGCGCGTGCTCACGTCGCACAACAGCCGGTGAGCTGGCAATTTCAAGCGCTGCTGCAGCATTGACAGACTGGCTGAAGCTGTCGATGACTTGCGGAAATGTGCACACGCGCAGTGCACCTTCACCATTAGCTCAGGCAAATTGGGGATAAGTTTTGATAAACCGCAGAACCACAACACGTGGGCTAGACATGGGATGTGTTTGAAGTTGCCGAGCTCCAAAGCCACCACCAAGTAACGGCCATTATCAGACACAACCATGCCAGGGTTGTAGGTTGAGTGGCGAGAGCCGAGCTCAGTCTGGTCTCTTATCCCCTGCCACAGCTCTGGGGTGGTGTGCTGTTTGTCCCCTAAGTATATCAGCTTAAGCACGACCTGTTGACGCTTCCCCACTGCAGTGCTACACTGCTCCCAGCTACCGACTGATGGCTGACTGGTGCTGCAAGAGGATAATTCAGAGGTGGAAGTGAAGGAGGAGGAGGACAAGTGGGGTTTGGAACCACTAACGTAAGTGCTGGCGCAAACCCTGATTGACGTAGGGCCTTCAATCCTTGGCATCGATAGCACCTGTGCCATCCCAGGGTACAACTCGCTCCCGGCCTCCACAACATTCCCCCAGTGTGCTGTAAGGAAAATGTAGCATCCCTGGCCGAATGCACTTGTCCATGTGTCTGTGGTTAAGTGAACCTTCCCAGTAACTGCGTAGATCAGGGCACGTGTGATGTTATGGGACACATGTTGGTGTAAGGCGGGCACGGCACACCTTGAAAAATAGTGGCGGCTGGGGACTGCGTAACTGAGGGATGGCTGCCGACATCAGGCTGCGGAAGGCCTCAGTGTCCACAAGCCTAAATGGCAACATTTCCAGGGTCAGTAATTTGGAAAGCTCCACACTTAGTGCTTAGGCTTGTGGGTCGGGTGGCGGGTATTTTCGCTTGCGTTCAAAGGCCTGGGGTAAGGACGTTTGGACGCTGCGCTGGGACATGGAAGTGGATGTGGTCGCTGATGGTGCTTGTGAAGGTCTAGGTGCAGGGCGGGAGGCATCCGGGCCTGCGCCTTTGACAGGGGATTAGCCAGAACATAACATAGGGAAAGAGGAGGCAGTGGTGTGACCCGCAGACAAAGATTGTGGACCCACTTATTACGGTGCTTGGATGCCATGTGGCGAATCATGCTGGTGGTGGTGAGGTTGCTAGTGTTCACGCCCCAGCTCATTTTCATATGGCACAGGTTGCAAACTACTATTCTTTTGTAGTCCGCACTTTCCACAAAAAAGTGCCATACTGGGGAACATCTACCTCTTGGCAAGGGAGATTTATGCAAGGGGGTGCTCCGTGGAACAGTTGCAGACCCGCCTTCTCCCTTTTGCCACCCCACTTCCTCTTCCAACCTGTTGCGGTGATGCAGGTCCCTCCTCCTCTGTACTGCTGTCCTTGCTCAGCTTTCCACCTTCCCAGGTTAGGTCAGTGACCTCATCGTCTACCACCTCCTCTTCCACTTCCTCACTCTGATCATTCTCCTGATTTGTTGACCTAACCATAACCTCAGTGATTGACAACTGAGTCTCATCCTCTTTATCAACCTCTTGAGACAGTAATTGGGGTTGACTGATTGGCAACGGTGTCTTATCATCATCTACCTCATTAAACAGTAATTTTCGTTTCCCACTGTCATGTTCTTGTGACTGTGGATGCTCAAGAGGTTGGGAATCAGGGCACATGATCTCATGTCCCTCTTCAAGCATGCTTGGTGAGAGGGCCAAATCAAGTAATGGCGATGAAAAGCGGTCCTTAGAATATCCAAGTGTGGAATCACTTGTTTGGCAAAACTGTCCATGGTGGGAGGAAGGAGGATCAGGGTGAGGATTGTGTTGACCAGACTCCTGACTACTGAGACTGGACTTGGTGGAAGACAGGGTGGTGCCTAACTGACTGGAAGCATTATCTGCTGCAATCCAACCGACCACTTGCTCGCACTGGGCTGACTTCGCGAGAGTTGTCCTGCGCTGCCCTGCAAACTGGGACATGAAGCTAGGTATCGTGGATGATTGTTTTTCTTGTGCTCTGGCAGTAGGCACAGTTTCTCCACGCTCAGGGCCACGGCCTCTGCGTGCACCATCAGCATCACGGCCACTTCCCCGTCCCTTACTGCTCGCCTTCTTCATTTTAAATGGTATATATGTCACACGTACAGTAGCGTAGGATTTGGAAGTGTATGTGCAAAAAAATGTACTAAGGTATTTGTGATGAGGAAACGTTATACAGGACAGGTACCACAGGTAATGTCACTGTTCGCAGTGTCTATGGAAAAAGTACAATGGATGTCACTGATATTTTAGGAATGCGCACACTTTACACAGGAGATGTGAAGCGAATAATTTAACTGTCCGCTGCAGACTATTACACGGTATATAGTGCAGGATGCGATAAAAATATATATTGCTTCTGTCATACACAATAGTCCTTAAAAGGTCTTTTGGGTCTCTGAAAAGTTTTTTGTATAAAAATCTTCCTGTTACACTCCCTACACTGTCTGTCCCTTCCTATGCTCAGATCTTCCTAACACTGAGCAATTTAGCGCAGGTTGCGCTACAAACATATATTGCTGCTGTCACACACAATAGTCCTCCCAAGGACTTTTTGGTCTCTGAAACGTTTTTTTAGAAGAAAATATTCAATTACACTCCCTACACTCTCTGTCCCTTCCTATGATCAGCTCTCCCTGACTACGAATGACGCGTTTTGGCCAGCCAATCACTGCAAATGCCAGTAGCCGACATGGCTACTAGTATTACAGTGAGGGCAGTACTTACCTGCACGTTTATTGGCTGTGTAGCAGGCAAGAAACGTGCGGTGGGGGGGAGACTCGAACATGGCACTCGAGCACATGCGGTACTCGGCCGAGTACAGCCATGTGCCGAGCATCAGAGATGCTCGAGCCGAACAGGTGTTCTGCCGAGCATGCTCGATCAGTACTTGTGGTCACCCCTACCGCTGGCCCTTTGGTCTCAGGTTCCCAGGGTTCTGGTCTCCCCTGTGAGCAGGGCCACTCTGCTAGGGTTACCTCTGTCTCTTGGGTATCGGTAATTCTCGTAGCAGGCCACAGTGCCGGGAAGCCCGGGAAGTCTCTCCTTATTCTTAGTTCATAGTGTAGATTGGTTGCGACGGCCACCTCGTGGGTCCACCTGCCGGCAATCGTGGATAGAGACACCATAGCTGGTGGGGTAGTCCTTTTAAGTCTCCATGAATACACATTACCCTGACTTTCCGGCCAGTATACTCAGCGAGCCGTACCAGTGTAGCCCTTACTAGGGACTCCAGACTCCCTGAGTCCAGCAACGTCACCGCCAGAGTGTTTCCTACTTCCACCTGGCACAAGTGGTTGTTTTCTATAGTCTCTGGGGTACCAGAGGCACACAGCTTCCTGGCATATAATGAGTGGCGGTAGCCATAGTTAGTGTCCATGGGCTCACCCCGATGGGGACAGTCAGCCCTTATGTGTCCAGGCTCCTGGCACCGCCAGCAGACTATCGGAGCCGGGTCGGTAGGGGGTATATCCTGGGTGGGTTTTGTTGGCACAAGTTGCCGGGCCTGGGGTGGAGATTTCTGGGGTTTGACTGCCTCCCTCCCAAAAGAACCCCCTGTAGATTCCTGGTAGCCTCATAGCATTCCACCAGGTAGACCATCTCAAGGGCATTACCAGGAGACACCTCACCGATCCAGTGCTGGAGAGGGTATGGCAAAGCCCTCCAGATTACATCAGCCAACAGACGGTCCAGCATAGTAGTGGAACAGCACGTCAGGCTGCAGCCATTTTTGCAACAGGTGTAATAGATTATAATACTGAGGTCTCGTGGGTTCAGCTGGGTTAAACTCCCACTGATGTCCCCGCTGGGCCCAGACCAACACATTCACCCCTAGTCTTGCCAGAATCTCGCCCTTTTCTGTCAGGCTAATCAGGCTGCTTGATTGTCAGGTAAGTCTAAATACACCTGCTGGGGTCCAGATGACAGGAACGGAGCGACGACCTCAGCCCATTGATCTCCGGGATAACTTCTCCCTCACGGCTACCTTTTCAAACACCGCCAGATAGGTTTCAACGTCATCGGAGGGAGTCATCTTGGAGATCGCCGCACGGACCGCTTTCCGGGCATCTTGGACGCTCTGGGATGCTCCTGCCGCCTGTAAAACCATCACATGTAATAGCAGCTGGTTTGTTTCTTGCTGCTGCTTATTAGCCTCCCGCAGGTTAGCCTCCATGAGGGCTTTCACGACCGCTTCCATTTTGTCGAGGAACACGGGTTGTAATCTTGCTGGTTTGATGTAGGACATACAACCGTGCCTGGAAAAAAACTAAAATATTTCGGCCTTCACACCAGCCTCACTGCGCTTGCCCGCATCCTCCACCAATTGTGGGGTTTTGCTCTGGTACGTAGGGTAAGCGGGCGCAGTACAGAGACTAAATACAAGTTCTTAACTCAAACTTCAGTGTTTATTCACACTTGTGGCAGTTACACAACACAACACGTCACTTTGCAGTCTTTGGTGTTAATTCACACACAATGGAAAGTTCATATTGCACAAGTCACCTTGTTGGCAGTTCTGCCTCCAGTAGTCCACAGCAGGCTTTAGGGGGCCTGTTTCCCCTGCACATGGGTCTCAGTCCTCCAGTCCAGGCACAAAACCTCAGATCCCAACACAGAGACTCAGCTGCTGAGCCCAGCTGCCTATTTAAGGACAGCCAGGTGCTGCCAAAACCCGGACCGGCACTTAAACTCTGGTCCGGTATTTGATGTCACCTGGCTGGAAACCAGCCCAACCGCTCATGTTGGGAGGAAAATACCTGCCTTCCCAGACCATTTTCCTCACTGTGTCACAGATAGATAGATAGATAGATAGATAGATAAATAGACAGACAGACAGACAGATAGATAGACAGACAGAAAGAAGATAGATAGATAGGAGTTAGATACTGTACATAGATAGATAGATAGATAGATAGATAGGAGTTAGATACTGTACATAGATAGATAGATAGATAGATAGATATGAGATAGATACAGAGATAGATAATAGATAGATAGATAATAGATAGATAGCTCCTGTCTCTGGCTCCTGTACTCGGGTCCTTGTTCGGTCCGTTTGCCGGAGCCGCCTCCACAATGTTTTCCCGTCATTACTGTGTGACTGATGTTCTACAGGTTGCGATGAGGAGGCTCCGGGGTCTGTGACGTCTGGTCGGCCGCTCTCCACACCTGGCTGCAGGCGTCATGGCTATCACTGGGCCCAGCTGTGCTCTTTACTGCGGGAGCGTCCGTAGCTAAGCAGAGTCTCTGAATGTTTCATGGTCGCCATCATTCTCCGAGCCTAAGGACCTCCAGGAGCTATTCCCCAAGCGCAGCGCAGGTGTCGGGAAAAGGACATCACTGTGTGACACCAGTAATTCCTGAATCCAGTGACCTCGGTCCATCTGAATTTTCATTATCTTCTTATTTAAAGGGACACTACACCTGGATTCCTCTCACTGTGCTGCAGAGCTTAAATGAGTCTACTGCTCTCTGTTATCAGCGACTATGAGATCCCTGTACCCTACATGGATCCAGAGATCTCCCCATCCATTGCTCCAGTTGCTCTGCTAGATTTTCTTCAGGCTGGCAGCTCATGGGATGTGTCCTTTCTGCTGCACCTCAGGGGTGTGTCCTTTTCTGCTACATTTCAGGGATGGGTCCTTTCTGCTGCATCTCGGGGTGTGTCCTTTCTGCTGCACCCCGAGAGTGACTGGGGCATGTATCTCACGCTCTGAAACTTTCACCATTTCTAACAGTAGAAATGTCTGGTAGTAGTTGAAGGATGGAATTGACCATGTTTGACCATGCCCATCTAGTTCTGTAGGTGGATGTGCACATACTATACAGATTAAACACCGTACAGTGTCTAAAACCTCTCCCTATGATCTCCCTGCACTGCCCCTGCAGTCTCCCTATGCTTTCCGTACAGTGTCTAAAAACTCTCCTTACGATCTCCCTGCACTGCCCCTGCAGTCTCCCTATGTTTTCCGTACAGTGTCTAAAAACTCTCCCTACGATCTCCCTGTAGTCTCTCCGCACTGTCCCTGCAGTCTCCCTATGATTTCCGTACAGTGTCTAAAAACTCTCCCTACGATCTCCCTGCACTGCCCCTGCAGTCTCCCTATGCTTTCCGTACAGTGTCTAAAAACTCTCCCTACGATCTCCCTGCACTGCCCCTGCAGTCTCCCTATGCTTTCCGTACAGTGTCTAAAAACTCTCCCTACGATCTTCCTGCAGTCTCCCTATGCTTTCCGTACAGTGTCTAAAAACTCTCCCTACGATCTCCCTGTAGTCTCTCCGCACTGTCCCTGCAGTCTCCCTATGCTTTCCGTACAGTGTCTAAAAACTCTCCCTACGATCTCCCTCCAGTCTCTCCGCACTGTCCCTGCAGTCTCCCTATGCTTTCCGTACAGTGTCTAAAAACTCTCCCTACGATCTCCCTGCAGTCTCTCCGCACTGTCCCTGCAGTCTCCCTCTCCAATATTCTAAAATAAAAACCTTTCAGCAATACTGTCCGTAGCGCATAAGTGCTTTACGCGTCTTTCCCTATGCTCAGCTCACAGGACAATGCTGGAGATCGCACGGGATGAGGCTTTTATAGGGCTGTGACATCACAGGTGATGGCTATCTGCTGATTGGCTAGCTGCATGGCATTATGAGTTATATCGCGTTCCTGGGCTTCTTACTTTGACTTTGTAACACGTGCAGCAATCTGATTCTTTACCATGAAGCACAAGGAATACCGGTTTTGCAACAAACAACATTTTTCCTAAACTTCTGATCAAACTCGGCTTCGGATGCTTCGATTTGGGATTTTATGTTTTCATTGTTTTCTTGTGGTTTTTATTTCTATGATCGTCTCAGACAGCGATTTGGTCTTTTTAATAAATTAGTGCTATAGATTTATGTTGTGTGTTACTTCAGCTCCAGGATATTTGTATTCTTAGACTTATTACTTCGTTTTTTTCTGTAGGATCTACACCAGGAACGCAGCCTCTTTGGTTTTTACTTTGAATATAAATAATTACATATCAACATTTTCTCCGTCTGATATCGGAAATTCTCCAAACTGCTTGCGATGAATGCCCACAAGTCATTAATGAGCAATTGAACACACCTGTGTTTTCTGCAAAACAGACCGGCTCCATTCAGCGCACGCTGGCCGGAAGATTCTGGAAATCTGCAGCTTAATATATGTAAATGGCTAAACACTAATCCCTCTCAAATTTGGGGATTACAAGTATCATCATTACCCAAAGACAAACTACTGCCGAGCAAGCTCCAGCAGAATATGAAAGACATAGTTTTGAAGACGCTAGGGAGCAGGGATGGGGGAAGGGGGGGGGCACCAAATTAAAAACCAGGAATGTAATAAAAATGCTCTGTTTGTCTCGAGGAGTGAATTCTGGGGATATCTGCAGATATTTTAATAGGAGATCCCTAGTCACAGCCCTGCCAGGACCTTCTTCCTTAAAGCGGCTCTGTCACCCGGATCAACCCTACCGTACCATATCCTGGTAGAGTTGATGACGCTGATTAAAACAACTCCATCTTACTTCTCTCGGTGGTATCGTTGCAGAGAAAAATCCACTATTAAAATTATGCAAATTGCTATACGTAGCCCCCTGGCTTTAGATTGACGCGCCGTTCTGGACATGAGTGCGGTCTAGCGCTGTCAATCAAAAATCAGGGCGGCGTGATGAAAAGCAGAGGGCGTCGCTGGAGCGGTGCTTGAACATACCCACTCCTGGTGCTCCAATAGTAGTTCATTTGCCCTATTTTAAAAGTTCATTTTTCTCCGCGACCATACCACCGACAGAAAGGTTTCATTTTAATCAGCCTCATCAACCCTACCAGGCTATATAGGTTAGGGTAGATCCAGGTGACAGAGCCACTTTAGTGATATCTCCACAGAATTACAGTTCCTTGCTGACATATTCAATAGGGGTGAGTAGGCTGAGAAGAAGACCAGGAGATCAACTAGACGCCCTACAGAAAAAGACATGTACGTGAGGAAACTGGAACCCTGTGACATTTTTTGGATAGTTTTACTTTATTTAAGAGGCGGAACTAGGGTCTCAAAAGATCCGGGGCCCAAGCCCCAATGAATATGGCCCTACTCTCTAAGTCGACCAACCGTCCCCATCCCCCAAACACCAGCACTGAAGACATTTTACTACTTGCTATACAGCAGCACTTACCTCTCACATCCAGTGCTTCCCAGGTGATGTCTCCTACATCTTCTCCATTTGGTCCGGACACTTCTCTCAGCCGCCTCGCCTCTACAGAGTGTGACGCACGGACATCTTAGCTTCCTCACTTTTCTGTACCCCCAAATACTATCCTGAAGAAAAATTAGTGCCATACAGATAATCTTCCCCATAGTAATAGTGCTCCTCATACTCCCACCAATAGTAATTCCCTTCTATAATGCCCTCATTAGTAACACTGCCCCCTACAGTGCCCCCATTAGTAGAAGAGCCTTGCAGTATTAATAACTCACACAGAGCCCCCCGTAGAAATAAGGCCCCCTATTGTTCAACCCAGTGGTAATAAAGCTCTCTACAGACCCCTCAGTAGTAATAAGGCCCCCCATAATGCTCTTAGTAGAAATAATGCGGATCTATAAAGCCCCCAGTAGTAATAAGAACACCTAATGTCCCCGGGATTTAAAATGCCCCCACAGTGCCCCCAGTATTTATATTGCCCACTACTGTTATAATGCTCGCCCTGAAGCTCCCCCAGTATTTATACTGTGCCCCCTATAGTTATATTCCTCCTTTTAATGTCCTCAGAAATTATAATTCCTCAGCCCCTCCACCATACAGTCCCATGTAAATAACATTATTTCCCTCCCTCCGCCATAGAGTCCCATGTAAATACCATCACACCATCTCTCCACCCCCCTCCAATATACAGTCCCATGTAAATAACATCCCTCTCTATCTACAGCCCCCTCAAAAATACAGTCCCATGTAAATACCATCACACCATCTCTCCTGCCCCCTCCAATATATAGTCCCACGTAAATAACATCACCCCCTTTCCAGCTGCCTTCAACATACAGTCCCATGTAAAGAACATCACCCCCTCCCCAGCCGCCTTCAACATACAGTCCCATGTAAAGAACATCACCCCCTCCCCAGCCGCCTTCAACATACAGTCCCATGTAAATAACATCACCTCCGCAATATTCTGTCCCATATAAATAACATCACCCCCCCAGACACCTTCAACATACAGTCCCATATAAATAAAATCACCCCCTCTCCCAGCCACCTCCAACATGCAGTCCCATGTAAATGACATTACCCAGCCACCTTCAACATGCATTCCCATGTAAATAACATCACCCCCTCAACTTTCAGTCCCATGGAAATAACATCACTCCAGCCCACTGTCCTATGTAAATAACTTCTCTCCCTTCGGCCCTAACATACAGTCCCAGTTAAATAACTACAACTCCCAGCATTGCTCTGCCTCTCCCTTAACTTACCTCTCCTCATGTAGCAGACATCACCACAGCTTCTTCTCAGGACTTCTCTTCACTGCTGAGCCGTCCTCTCCTGCACTGGTCACATGATGGTGACATCATCACAGGTCCTTTTCAGCTACTACATTTAGCACTGATCACATGACCTGTGATGTCACCACAGGTCCTTCAGCTCTTGCAGGGCATTAGATTCAATTGTATTGCCGTCCTGAGGACGGTAATACAATTGGATCTATATGGCAGGCAGTACATTCGGGTCCTGGGACAAAATATCAGCCCCTGCTTTATTCCTTAATTGTATTTAATTTAAAGAGCACCTGTCAGCAGGATCAACCTTATTAAACCAGGCATGTTGTCATTTAGAGCTGATTCTGCTTATTAAAATTATACTTGTATTGTGAAAATCGGTTGCGGCATTCCCAAGAAAAAAATACTTTAAGTCCTCATGTAAATAAGGGGTGTGGCCAGCACTGGAATCCTGGAGTGCACTGAGGAGCTAGGCCCCGCCCCTTGGTGAACTGATGGCCTCATTTCTATAAAGAATACAAGTCTTGTTTTCTTTGGAATGCTGCAACTGAATTTCACAAGCCAAGTATCATTTAAATCGCCAAGATCAACCCTACTTAACCATATGCCTGGTTTAATAAGGTTGATCCTGCTGACCCATGCCCTTAAATGATTAATAATTTCCATAAAATTAGAACAAGCAGGGTTCTAACTTGAAGTGTGTGAGTCCTAATGCAAAATTTGTAACAGGGCTCCACGTTCCACGTGCCATTTATAATACCGGTGTCTTTTTATGTGGCAGATAAAACATTGGACCCTATAAAGCACCAGACCTGGGTACAAATGGTACTCCATATAGCTGCACCCCTGAGGAGAAGAGAATTCTCAATAATTATGGTGATCACGTTCAATGATGTGCATTGATAGCCCTCATCCTGAAGTGCATCTCTATCTTGGACTTGCTAGATACAGAGTCATTTAGTGATTGTACCTGGACTGGTGTGTACTGGTGCTTACTGGTGTGTATGATCAGAGAGTCTTTAATCCCTATGGAATGTATAAAATGCAAGAAAACAGACTAATTCCGTCCGGGTTATTTTGACACTTGGAGGTCTTCTTGAATCTTGAGGTCTTCCCTTATCGCCGTCTGCAATGTAAAGTTTACAGAAGGAGGATCAAAACTGATCTCAGCTGATAAAGGACAGAAGAAAGGGGCATCACTGAACATGGCCGGGTGTACACAGGGGTCTGTAAGCCCCGACAACTCCCAACATGCCCTGACAACTGAAGGAGACATTTATCTTCTTAAAAATAAACAGGTCTAGAAAGTATTCCTAGAACTGCTGCTATAGAAAGCTCTGCGTGTGTTTATTTAAAGGGGTCCTCTCACTTCAGCAAGTGGCATTTATCATGTAGAGAAAGTTAATACAAGGCACTTACTAATGTATTGTGATTCTCCATATTGTATCCTTTGCTGGCTGGATTCATTTTTCCATCACGTTATACAATGCTCGTTTCCATGGTTATGACCACCCTGCCATCCATCAGTGGTGGTCATGCCTGCACACTATAGATGGTGGCCAGGACCGTGGGAGCACACATAGGCTGGTGCTTTTTCATATAGTGTGCAAGCACGGCCACCGCTGCTGGATTGCAGGGCGGTCGTAGCCATGGAAACGAGCAGTGTATAACGTGATGAAAAAATGAATCCAGCCATCAAAGAAAGCAATATAGAGAATCACAATACATTAGTAACGGCCTTGTATTAACTTTCTCTACGCCATAAATGATATTTGCTGAAGTGACTCAACCCCTTTAAGGAGGTCTCTCTGAAATTAGATCCATCTAATCTATACACCCAGTGATTACCTTGGCTGTACCTATACAGAGATATTGGGAAATCAAGACACCTGGAGTTATTTAAGGAGACAGGAAGGACCAGTAACCAGCTGGGAGCAACTCTATTAAACCAGCCATACTGCTTGGTAAGGTGGATCATGCTACAAATGATACATTTCTATTGTCTGTTCTCTAAATAGCTGGAGAGATTTCAGCGTTTTTTATTCATATGCAGATGACCAAGTTGGAGCATGTACATATCATATACACTATGTACTATAGCATTACCACACTGAGATGTGCTCAGAAACCCAATATACATATCACTGCTTCACAAGCACAATATATGATTATAAAGACACCAGTAATATGAGTTAGCTTCTAAGCATAGAAAAAATGTAGTAATCCTATAGCTTAGTGCTAAGTGCCCAGGTTTACATGTAGCCATCTCAGGAGTAAATCTTGGCAGAGACTTTCTGATTTTTATTCTTCCACATTTAGCCCACAATAAAAGGGTAATATCCTTATCATATTGAGAATAATGTTTTTTAAGCTTAAAAAGCTTATAAATATTGCTGGTTTCTTAATGATCACATATTGTGTCTGTGAATAAACCAGTAATAGGTTTTAGGTTTCTAAACAAAAAACAAAACAAAACACTATTCTCAAGATAGTAAGGCCCTTTTATTATTTATTAATTAATACATTAATAATTATTATTATATAATATTTATTACAGTATAGCCTTTACTTACAGGTTAAATGAGAGAGAGAAAAATAACAGGAAAAAAAAAATGTAACAAAGTCTCTTCTGAGACTTGAACTTAGGATAGCTAAGGCACTTACCACTAAGATGTAGCCTTTGCATATGGAGTAAGCAGTTTTTTTTATTCTTATCAGCTAAGGGTACTTTCACACTAGCGTTTTTGTTTTCCGGTATCGAGTTCCGTCCTTGTGGCTCAATACCAGAAAAAAGCTGATCAGTTTTATCCTAATGCATTCTGAATGGAGAGCATTCCGTTCAGGATGCATCAGTTCAGTCTCTCTTCCGTTTTTTGGATGGGGAAAATACCGCAGCGTGCTGCAGTTTTCTCTCCGGCCAAAAATACTGAACACTTGCCGGAATGCTGGATCCGGCATTAATTTACATTGAAGTGTATTAGTGCCAGATCCGGCAATAAGTGTTCTGGCAAAATATATCCGGCTTTCCGGTCTGCGCATGCGCAGACCTTTAAAGATGCAAAAAAATTAATACCGGATAAGTTTTTTCCAGATGACACCGGAGAGACGGATCCGGTATTTTAATGCATTTGTCAGATGGATCCTCTGCCGCAAGTGCGAAAGTACCCTAACACTTATTACTGGTGCCTTTACAATCATAAATTCTGCTTGTGAATAAAGCAGTAATATGTAGATTAGCTTTATGAGCAGATCTCAGTGTGGTGAAGCTGTAGTACATAGTGTATATGATATGTAGATTCTAGGACACAGCTCTGCCCTCAGCATGTCTAGCCCTGTCAATCAAGGGTAGGGGGGCCTGTGCAGAGCACAGGGGAATGTTACAAAGCAGTGCTCAGAGGATTCAGCCCCGTCCCCTGGTGCTCAAACTTCTCATTTGCACATTAATAAAAAGATTTTTCTACAGCTGTTTAGCATACAAACAAAAGAAATGTATCATTTTAATCACCATGATGAGCCCTACCAGGCAGCATACCTGGTTTAATACGGTGGATCCTGGTGACAGAGCCTCTTTAAATTCATTGTCATACAGGGCACTGTCAAATCTACACAGTCAAGTCCGGACCACTTCCTACTTTCGCTGTCAGCAGAGTGCTGCTCAAGTGAGTTGGCTTGTGGGTATATAAGGTGTAATAGGCTGTCTGTACACATATCCCACGGTGGGTATATAAGGTGTTATATGCTGTCAACACACATATTACTCGGTGGGTATGTAAGGTGTGATAGGCTGTCTGCACACATATCCCTCAGTGGGTATATAAGGGGTGTGATAGGCTGTCTGCACACATATCCATCGGTGGGAATATAAGGGGTGTGATAGGCTGTCTGCACACATATCCCTTGGTGGGTATGTAAGGTGTGTGATAGGCTGTCTGCACTGACAGTGTCGGACTGGGGTGCCTACGGCCCAACAGTAACGTTTATTTTGGGGGGCCAACCGTACGGATACATTCAAATATTACCTGCTCACACTGCAGAAAGATGCTACTAGATGATTGAATATGGGGGTCCCTGCAGTAATTTTGAGAAGATAGGTCCTGGGGAAAAGAGGATACTGGCTAGCTTTCCTTTATACCGAGAAGCTATTGATTGTGTCTATAAAAATAAACTTGGGAGTTTCCTTAATAGTCTATATGGACATAGGCTGGTTGAAGTGCTGTAAATTGAATATATGTATGTAGTGCAGTAAGTCTACTGTGTTATGTGCCACTTGTGCAGGGGGTGGGAGACTAGGGACCCACCTTGCTTATGGGCCCACCGGGGGATTCACCTTTACCCATGTGGGCCAGTCCGAGCCTGTCTGCATGCGTGTCCCTTGGTGAGTATATAATGTGTGTGATAGGCTGTCTACACACATATCCCTCGGTGGGTATATAATGTGTGTGATAGGCTGTCTGCACACATATCCCTCAGTGGGTATATAAGGTGTGTGATAGGCTGTCTGCACACATATCCCTCTTTCGGTATATAAGGTGTAATAGGCTGTCTGCACACATATCGCTCGGTGGGTATATAAGGTGTGTGATAGGCTGTCTGCACACATATCCCTCGGTGGGTATATAAGGTGTGTGATAGGCTGTCTGCAGACATATCCCTCGGTGGGTATATAAGGTGTGATAGGCTGTCTGCACACATATCCCTCGGTGGGTATATAAGGTGTGATAGGCTGTCTGCACACATATCCCTCAGTGGTATATAAGGTGTGTGATAGGCTGTTTGCACACATATCCCTCGGTGGGTATATAAGGTGTGATAGGCTGTCTGCACACATATCCCTCGGTGGGTATATAAGGTGTGATAGGCTGTCTGCTCACATATTCCTCGGTGGGTATATAAGGGGGTAGTAGGCTGTCTGCACACATATCCCTCGGTGGGTATATAAGGTGTAATAGGCTGTCTGTACACATATCCCTCGGTGGGTATATAAGGTGTAACAGGCTGTCTGCACACATATCCCTCGGTGGGTATATAAGATGTGATAGGCTGTCTGCACACCTATCCCTCGGTGGGTATATAAGATGTGATAGGCTGTCTGCACACATATCCCTCGGTGGGTATATAAGGGGTGTGATAGCCTGTCTGCACACATATCCCTCGGTGGGTATATAAGGGGTGTGATAGGCTGTCTGCACATATATCCCTCGGTGGGTATATAAGGGGTGTGATAGGCTGTCTGCACATATATCCCTCGGTGGGTATATAAGGTGTGATAGGCTGTCTGCACATATATCCCTCGGTGGGTATATAAGATGTGATAGGCTGTCTTCACACATATCCCTTGTGGGTATATAAGGAGTGTGATAGGCTGTCTGCACACATATCCCTTGCTGCCATCACACTGCCAGCTTAATTCCGGCAGAGAACAGCCTGTCTGAGTTTTCTGGATCAGGCATTGCTGGATGTTACCGGAATTAACGCAGCATTGTTTGTCCGTCTGAATGAAACGGACAATCACTGGTCGGATCTCCACTGGACCCCATTACACTCAACGAGGCCGGCAAGCATTCCCATAAGGTCTGGCAATGCTGGATTTAGAGAGCTCTGAGCTGGAACTCCTGCCTGTAGTGTAAGAACCAGAAGCGACAGTTTATCAGAGTTGTGGAAGTTGGTGAAAGTGTATCGTGGCACCATTGTAAATAAGCGACGTGGAGACTTCGGAGCACCATGTGCCAATGATGTGAGACGTGAACGTTGGCTACAAAGGTGCATGAGGGAGGACTGACGTGCTACAGTGGAACAGCTCACCGGGAAAAATGAACCAGGGGCCCCAGACTTGTATCTAACTCAACAGTGCAGTGACCCTCCTGCGAATGGGGCTCCAGAGCAGACGGACAGTCACTGCATCTCTGATAACCAAGCTGCATCAGCAGAAAAGGCTTCCATGTTGGCTGCATTATCAGAATTGAACCTCAGCTGATTGATAAAGGGTTGTCTTCTCTGATGAGTCAGGTTTTCTGCTTCATGGAACGGATGGAAACATCAGAGAGGGAAGACCCTGCAGCCATTGCTGGAAGAACACAAGCCAGTGGTGGCAGTGTTATAGTCTGGGGAAGGTTTTCCTGGCATTTTCTGGGCCAGTCATCCATGTGGAAGGCACTTTCAACTGATTTGGCTAATCCCATACACCCATACATGCTGATTGTCTCTCCTGGGACGGATGGGATCTTCTAGCAAGACAATGCGACGTCACACAGCTAGAAATGTCATTGGCTGGAAGAACATGCCAGATAGAGGGTCAGAAGAGAGAAGGTCCAGCCAACATGGCTTCCAAGAAACCAGACTGGGCTCATGTACAGGACTGCATTCAGCTCGGATCGGATTCTGCCTTATGAGATCCAAAACTATGGTATTATAATCATGTGCCCCTCATATTAGGCCTACATTTCTCCCTGGGGACAGTGGGGTCTATAGTGATTTGCAATTGACTTTATATAATCACCATTCGGGGATGTAAGAAACGGGCAGAGCTGTGACAACCACTTTCATGACTAAGAACAAAAGAATAAAATATGAGACAGAACCTGATAAAATGTGCGAATTCAGACAATATAAAATAAAGCAAATGATAGTGGAGTTCCCCTTTAAGACTAATGATTGAAGGGGGGGGGGGGGGGGGGGATGAGATTCTCTTCACAGTGAACCTGCTCTTGAGTCCATGCAGTGACCGTCTTGTCGCCATGTTCCCCTCTTCTCCTCACGCAAGGAGCTGCTCGCTTATGAAGTGTGAATCGAATTGATTGATCATTGAACTGGGAGCCGGAGAGAAGCCGCTGGTGGTGGCACTGGTTTTATCAATGTCTGTCCCATGGTACAAAGAAGCTGTCACCTGTCTATAGCTGAGTACACAGAATGTCCTGGGTCCTTATGAAATAACCTAAAAACCTACCCCCCATCAGTGAGATGTAAAGAATTACAATGTATCAGTGCAGACAACCAGAACAGACCACTCTGTTATACACTGATACATTGTAACAAACTGCAGCTGTGTGCAGCAGATTTATTTACGTAAACCAGTGGATACAACGTGACTTTGGTCCATACATGTCCAGTGACCAAGATCAGGTGAAAGTGAAGGAGGTCGGGTCCTGCTGGATTTAAGGTTCGGCCATATGGTGGTCTTGGATCGCGGCGTAGCGATTCCAGCATAGAAATGAATGGAGATGAACCGCAACTTGCAGGGGTGCAGAGACCCCAACACTGCTGGATTATTTGAGATTCTGGGGTTGAGTTCATGGCAAATGTGCCATATCTGTGGCCGCTCTGCTACACTGGTATTGTGCCCAAAATTGCTGTGTAGCCGAACCCTGAACCCTCACGACTGTACGCATGACTGGACGCAGCATCATTCGCCTGTATGGGGCCACAAAAGATGCCATCAGCACACGGATCCGCATCCGCGCGTTCGTTATGCAAATTATAGAACATGTCGTATTCTTGTCCGTTTTGCAGACGAGACTTGCCAGTTCCATCTTAGGGACCGAGGAAGGCGCGGGACGCTCATGTCCAGTATCTGTGTTTTGCGGACTACAAAATACATACGGTCGCGGAGTTAGATTGGGCAACCCCTTTTAACCCCTTCCTGCAAGTGGGCTCATGTGAATTCTGTGAGCTCACACTGGACTGTCTAATGGCGGAGATCTGAATCTAATCTCCAACACCAAGGGGATTAGGATTAACCCTTTATGATTGGGCAGTCTACGGTTTTAGTTTGGACCCCAGGGGGATCCAATGGCGATCCCGCCTAGACTACATAATGCAGTACTATGTATACTGCATGTATCCTATATAATGATCCAGAGTGCGCTGTGTCCGTCTTTGACGTGGCTTCGTCTGCGGATCTTTGACCCCATGGGACTGGCACCACCATTACATTTTAGAATATTCCCTCAGCGACTCCCTAATGTAATAATATCGGAGTAAGGCCTCGTACGCACGACCGCATTCATCTCAGTGGGACTGCAAAAGATCTAGACAGTGCACCGTGTGCGGTTCGGAGCTGTATGTCCCTTCCGCGGCCCCGCAAAAAAATAAAATAAAATCGAACGTCTTATTCTTGTCCCTTTTCCAGACAAAAATAGGCAATTTCTAACAGTGGGCAGAACGTACTGATCCGCAAAATGCAGAACGCACATGGCCAGTAACTGTGCTTTGCGGACCCGCATTTTGCAGACCGCAAAAACGGATACAGCCGCGTGGAGGAGGCCTAAGGCTGAGTTCACGTCACAGTTTAGCTTTCTGGTTTTCAGATCCATAAGAAGAACAGAAAAAAAAAAACAGATCCTTTATTTTCAGCATCAGTTATGATCAGTTTGCGTCACTTCTGTCTGTTATTTTTGACGGGAGAAAATGTACTGTGGCCGTGACTTTTTCTCCAAACTGATGCAAACTGATCATAGGCTTGTTTCACATTTGCGTAGCAGTGTGCCGGATTCAGCAATGCCAGGCGCAACTGGAATGCCGTCCGGCACCATTAACTATAATGGGAGCCGGTGGTGATCCGGCCGCAATCGGCCAATTCCTGGCGCTCTATGCCGAAACAGCCATAAGGGTGGGTTCTCATCTGCGTTCTGGATTCCGTTATGGCTTTCCCTTATAACGGAAAATAACGGAATCCATAAGATGGAAGTCAAAACAGAAGCCTTTAGAGGTATTCCGTTTTGATCCGTCTTAATAGAAGTCTATGGGGAATCATAACGGATCCGTCTGGGTCCCGTTATGCAAGGCTTTGTTTTCCGTCTTGCATAACGGGACCCAGACGGATCCGTTTTGATTCTCATAGACTTCCATTAGGACGGAGAGCAAAAGTAATGCCTTTTAAAGGCTTCCGTTTTGCATTCCGTCATAATACAAGTCTATGGGCAGAAGAACAGATCCGTCCTTCCGTCTTATGGATTCCGTTATTTTCCGTTATAACCATGTTATAACGGAAAGCCATAACGGAATCCAGAACACAGATGTGACCCCACCCTAACTGATGCTCAAATTACTGGATCCGTTTTTTTTTTCTCCTATTTTTCCTGTTCTTTTCCTGTGACAGATCAGAAGGCCTCGCCTTAACCTGTAAAAAAAACAAAAACGCGTTAAAACATTATTAAAAAACACAAAACCCATCTACATGCCTAAAAATGTGTGTTGTCCTGTAAAAAAAATAGAAATACAAAAAAAAATTGTGCCGGTGTGATAAGTGACAATTTTTAAAAAAAAATCTGTATCGGCTTAAAGCCAAAATATTAACTTGTAACAAATAATATTTAAATGTATCAATTTCTCCAAAACAACCCACAGAATGCATGTCCTGATGGAGTTTATGCAGTTAGGGTACGTCTACACGACGATTTTGGGCGTGCCCCAGTCGCGCCCAACTATCACAATGTAGCAGGGCTGCCATAGGAATGAATGGGCTTGCTGCAACACACGTGAATCGCAAGAAAACCAGGAAAAGTGCGAGCCGCGCCAAAATCGTTGTGTATACGTAGTGTTCGGGTGACAGCCAGATGCACACAACTCTGACATATTTTTGTGTCGTGCGACTTTTTTGGAGCCGTGACTTTGCTGTGAAAACAGCCGATTCGCAGGTGAGTCGCACGTTGCACGTGGCTTACCTTAGGTTTTGGCGACATGTGATGCGCAACTCCACGTTGCAAAAAAAGTCGCTCAACACAAAACTACGTGCTGTCGTGCAACTACTTTAGAACTGTGATTTGTCGCAGCAGACGTTATTCTAATCCAATTATTAAATGTTTTATGTCGTCTGGATAATCCCTTTAAAGCCCCTCTCCAGACTCCTCCCCCTTTATCAGGGCTCCACCCCCAAAATATACACATAATATCTTCTTATCGTCACAGGTGGTTTAGATTCTTGTAGCTTAATCATTTTGCCCATGATGGAATTAGCTCTCCCTATAATTGCCGACCTGATCTGAATAAGCACAGTGGCAGTATAAAGCATGGAGGACAGGTTGAACAGAAGCCTGAACATCTAAAGATTCAGGAAGTTGACTCTAATTGGAAAACTGGAATGGCTGATCATAGCAGTGCCCCAAGGGAGCTGGGCTGCAGTATAAAGCATGATCAGAACTGTTAAAGGCAGAAACATCTATAAAATATATATGACCTGGAGGAGATGAGTGCTGACCTCTGCACACCTGCATCTAGTGGCGGCCAGGTCGGAGCTGGATAATGGGGGTTGTACTGCATATATTGCTGCATGTATTATTTAGTATTTGGAGATGTTGCAGCTTCTATAAGCGTTCATCTTCCCATCTCCACCGTGAAGGCCTCGAGGATCTGTCCCTCTGTCACGGGTTCCTCACATGGTTTCTGCAGAAGTCTGGGGGCCGTGATGCTGACGATGCTGCTTTGTATATGTGTCAGTAAATGACTATTATTAAGATAAAAGACTTCTCTTCTCGTCAGCTGCTGCCGGGTCCAGCGACGAGCTGTCATCACTGAGCAGCAAGACGAGGGAGGCGACAGGCCCTGTCATCCAGGTGTAATCCTGAGCAATACAGTGCATTGTACGCCGGCGCTCGCAGCAACCAGCTGTCATATCCAATAGGGGGGGGGGGGGGGGGGCAGATACTGTCAATTAAAGAGGAGTCTTGGGTCACTGCAAGTGCAAAAGCTGGGGTCCTGCCACTGTAACATGGAGGGTATGAACTGGGGCTCAGGGTGGGATGGACAGGATGAGGATCACAATGTCAAATCCTCGGGCGGACAACCCCTTTAATTTGGCTCAGGTGAGCAGAGGCTGCAGGGAGAAGTGTCAGCTCTGGGGGTGAGCAGAGGCTGCAGGGAGAAGTGTCAGCTCTGGGGGTGAGCAGAGGCTGCAGGGAGAAGTGTCAGCTCTGGGGGTGAGCAGAGGCTACATGAAGAAGTGTCAGCTCTGGGGGTGAGCAGAGGCTACATGAAGAAGTGTCAGCTCTGGGGGTGAGCAGAGGCTGCAGGGAGAAGTGTCAGCTCTAAGGGTGAGAAGAGGCTGCAGGGAGAAGTGTCAGCTCTGGGGGTGAGCAGAGGCTACATGAAGAAGTGTCAGCTCTGGGGGTGAGCAGAGGCTGCAGGGAGAAGTGTCAGCTCTGGGGGTGAGCAGAGGCTACATGAAGAAGTGTCAGCTCTGGGGGTGAGCAGAGGCTACATGAAGAAGTGTCAGCTCTGGGGGTGAGCAGAGGCTACATGAAGAAGTGTCAGCTCTGGGGGTGAGCAGAGGCTACATGAAGAAGTGTCAGCTCTGGGGGTGAGCAGAGGCTGCAGGGAGAAGTGTCAGCTCTGGGGGTGAGAAGAGGCTGCAGGGAGAAGTGTCAGCTCTGGGGGTGAGAAGAGGCTGCAGAGAGAAGTGTCAGCTCTGGGGGTGAGCAGAGGCTGCAGGGAGAAGTGTCAGCTCTGGGGGTGAGCAGAGGCTGCAGAGAGAAGTGTCAGCTCTGGGGGTGAGCAGAGGCTGCAGGGAGAAGTGTCAGCTCTGGGGGTGAGCAGAGGCTAAATGAAGAAGTGTCAGCTCTGGGGGTGAGCAGAGGCTAAATGAAGAAAGTGTCAGCTCTAGGGGTGAGCAGAGAATGAAGAAAGTGTCAGCTCTAAGGGTGAGCAGAGGCTGCAGGGAGAAGTGTCAGCTCTGGGGGTGAGCAGAGGCTGCAGGGAGAAGTGTCAGCTCTGGGGGTGAGCAGAGGCTGCAGGGAGAAGTGTCAGCTCTGGGGGTGAGCAGAGGCTAAATGAAGAAAGTGTCAGCTCTGGGGGTGAGCAGAGGCTGCAGGGAGAAGTGTCAGCTCTGGGGGTGAGCAGAGGCTGCAGGGAGAAGTGTCAGCTCTGGGGGTGAGCAGAGGCTGCAGAGAGAAGTGTCAGCTCTGGGGGTGAGCAGAGGCTGCAGAGAGAAGTGTCAGCTCTAGGGGTGAGCAGAGGCTGCAGGGAGAAGTGTCAGCTCTGGGGGGTGAGCAGAGGCTGCAGGGAGAAGTGTCAGCTCTGGGGGGTGAGCAGAGGATGCAGGGAGAAGTGTCAGCTCTGGGGGTGAGCAGAGGCTGCAGGGAGAAGTGTCAGCTCTGGGGGTGAGCAGAGGCTGCAGGAAGAAGTGTCAGCTCTGAGGGTGAGCAGAGGCTGCAGGGAGAAGTGTCAGCTCTGGAGGTGAGCAGAGGCTGCAGGGAGAAGTGTCAGCTCTGGGGGTGAGCAGAGGCTGCAGGGAGAAGTGTCAGCTCTGGGGGTGAGCAGAGGCTGCAGGGAGAAGTGTCAGCTCTGGGGGTGAGCAGAGGCTGCAGGGAGAAGTGTCAGCTCGGGGGGTGAGCAGAGGCTGCAGGGAGAAGTGTCAGCTCTGGGGGTGAGCAGAGGCTGCAGGAAGAAGTGTCAGCTCTGAGGGTGAGCAGAGGCTGCAGGGAGAAGTGTCAGCTCTGGAGGTGAGCAGAGGCTGCAGGGAGAAGTGTCAGCTCTGGGGGTGAGCAGAGGCTGCAGGGAGAAGTGTCAGCTCTGGGGGTGAGCAGAGGCTGCAGGGAGAAGTGTCAGCTCTGGGGGTGAGCAGAGGCTGCAGGGAGAAGTGTCAGCTCTGGGGGTGAGCAGAGGCTGCAGGGAGAAGTGTCCGCTCTGGGGGTGAGCAGAGGCTGCAGGGAGAAGTGTCAGCTCTGGGGGTGAGCAGAGGCTGCAGGGAGAAGTGTCAGCTCTGGGGGTGAGCAGAGGCTGCAGGGAGAAGCGTCAGCTCTGGGGGTGAGAAGAGGCTGCAGAGAGAAGTTTATTGTTGATCCCTTGAGGTACAGATAAAGATTCATGTGACTAATTCTACTTATGCCACATATAATAAAATAGTGGTCACCGAACAAGACGACATGTGGTTTCCAGGTCACACTTGCTGCAGAATACAGTAAGAAGGGACTAGAGAATCACTATCCTGCTGATGAAGCTATGGATATGGGGTTACTGCAGCGGAGTTCTCCTTTAAGCAGGATGATCAGTACCAGCCCTCAAAACAGAGATCATGTAAATCCTGGTTAATAATACGCAAATAAATTCTGATTTCAGGGGTTCTCACCTAGCGGGTGTCAATAAGTCGACCTCATTAATAAGCCGTCATGGGCTCTTTGAGTGATTTCAAAACCATGTGGGATCAAGTATCCAAAGGAGAAGAGCATTATGATCAAACTGCAGACCCGACTAATTAACAGACGGGGATTAATTAAGGCTGAGAAATGCAGTAAATGTCAGTCTTCAAACCCATCCAGGAATATAGCGGGACGCTGGTAAATAATAACAGCAACTCAAAGTGTCTTACGGCCAATAAGTTCCTCATTGCCAGAAGTTTCTGCAAATCGGTAATTGCAGAGTCCTACTTCCTGCGCCTCAGTGTCGCTTCCGATGCAGTCATGCACTTTGGATTCCACCACTCTGGTCCCTAGACTGTGCCTGGAACTGCAGCTCATCCACATTCAAGTTAATATTAGACATGAACAAGAGTGGTGCTGCTTCTGATACAAAGCTTCAATTGCTTGCAGCAAATGTAGTATTAAAACTATAAAGTCTGCTTACAGCCACCACTAGGGGGAGCTCAAGATCTTACTGCACACATATATGTAATCAGCTCCCTCTAATGGTGACTGCAGGAAACCAGACTTTTTCTTACATAATTCTGGATCTATGCAGAGGATTTGGAGCTCTGTATCAGGAAAATGGATCTGTCACGGTGCATTGTGGTAAATACACTCCACACTGAACACAGAAGGGACAAGGTTTTAGGCCTGGAACCAAGGGAAAGGGAAATGGTCACACCTAGTGAGTCCCTACGCTGAGCCCTGACTGCTATCAGTATGAACAGACCTTGATGGTAGGAATGTTCATACGCAGGAACCTAAGCCCAATCTAACCCTAACAGGGCCCTGATGATAGTGTCAGGACACAGATGGCCTATTCCTTCCCAGATATAGGAATAGGAGGCCCCCTCAGGCCTAATATCAGCAGGTAGGTGAAAACAACCAACAACAAAGAAGACAAACTTAACATAGAAACATAGAATGTGTCGGCAGATGAGAACCATTTGGGCCATCTAGTCTGCCCAATATACTGAATACTATGGATAGCCCCTGGCCCTATCTTATATGAAAGATGGCCTTATGCCTATCCCATGCATGCTTAAACTCCTCCACTGTATTTGCAGCTACCACTTCTGGAGGAAGGCTATTCCATGCATCCACTACTCTCTCAGTAAAGTAATACTTCCTGATATTACTGTTAAACCTTTGCCCCTCTAATTTAACACTATGTCCTCTTGTAGCAGTTTTTCTTCTTTTAAACATTCTCTCCTCTTTTCCCTTGTTGATTCCCTTTATGTATTTAGCAGTTTCTATCATATCCCCTCTGTCTCGTCTTTCTTCCAAGCTCTACATGTTAAGGTCCTTTAATCTTTCCTGGTAAGTTTTATCCTGCAATCCATGTACCAGTTTAGTAGCTCTTCTCTGAACTCTCTCCAAAGTATCAATATCCTTCTGGAGATATGGTCTCCAGTACTGAGCACAATACTCCAGATGAGGTCTCACTAGTGTTCTGTAGAGCGGCATGAGCACCTCCCTCTGTCTACTGGTAATGCCTCTCCCTATACACCCCAGCATTCTGCTAGCATCTCCTGCTGCTCTATGACATTGTCTGCCTACCTTTAAGTCTTCTGAAATAATGACCCCTAAATCCCTTTCCTCAGATACTGAGGTTAGGACTGTATCACTGATTGTATATTCTGCTCTTGGGTTTTTACGCTCCAGGTGCATTATCTTGCACTTATCAACATAAAGTTTAAGTTGCCAGGCTTTTGACCATTTCTCTAGTTTTCCTAAATCCTTTTCCATTTGGTGTATCCCTCCAGGAACATCAACCTGTTACAAATCTTTGTGTCATCAGCCAAAAGACACACCTTACCATTGAGGCCTTCTGCAATTTCACTGATAAAGATATTAAACAATATGGGTCCCAGAACAGATCCCTGAGGTCCCCACTGGTAACAAGACCTTGGTCTGAATATACTCCATTGACTACAACCCTCTGTTGTCTGTCCCTCAGCCACGGCCTAATCCATTCAACAATATGGGAGTCCAAGCCCAAAGACTGCACTTTATTGATAAACCTTCTATGTGGGACAGTATCAAAAGCCTTACTAAAGTCTAGGTAAGCGATGTCTACTGAACCTCCGCCATCTATTATTTTAGTCACCCAGTCAAAAAAATCAATAAGATCAGTTTGACATGATCTCCCTGAAGTAAACCCATGCTGTTTTTCATCTTTCAATCCATGGGATTTTTGATGTTCCACAATCCTCTCCTTAAGTATGGTTTCCATTAATTTCCCCACTATTGATGTCAGACTCACTGGCCTATAGTTGCCCGATTCCTCCCTACTACCTTTCTTGTGAATGGGCACAACATTTGCCAATTTCCAATCTTCTGGGACGACTCCTGTTACCAGTGATTGGTTAAATAAATCTGTTAATGGTTTTGCTAGTTCAACGCTGAGCTCTTTTAATAGCTTTGGGTGTATCCCATCAGGCCCCTGTGACTTATTTGTATTAATTTTAGACTTCCAGAAGTATGTGGATGAGCAGGAACTCAGAGAGAACCAACACCAGGACTTCCAGAAACAAGGAGCTATCAACCGCATAGAATGATGGGTGAGGCCAGACTAAATAGAGGTGAAGGAATGACCACTTAAGCTACACCTGAGATAAGACGTGTGGTCATGCCATCAACAACACAGAAAAGTGAAACCAAAGGGGCTGTCAATCACGTGCAGCCAGTCTCCTCGATCTTCTAGTCCCTGTCACAGGCGGGACCGTGATATTATTATGTTGTTATCTGTTAGAGATGTGACAGGGCAGGGTCATACGCGGCTTTTTCTCCAGCTGGAAAGGTGGTTAAATATATACAGAAATAGAACTCCGCTGGGTGTTTACATAAGGACCGTATAGAAGGATTTGTTTACCTAATGGGAGAAGCAATGGGATTTTCCATATGGGAGACAAGTCACATAACATGAACAACCGCAGACAGAGCTATGTTGGTATAGCGATATTACTGATTAGCGATATTACTTTCATACATTCATACATCTCTACTTGAAGACGGGTCGGTTTAATAGAATTTGGGATCATAGGCAACAAACATATTAGAGCTCTCATGTTTATCATTTGTATACAGTAATTTCAGCCAACAAAATACTGCCATATAGCTCGAAAACATTACTACCATATTCAGACCACATATTACTGCCATATAGTGCCAAGAAAATATTGTCACATTCAAACAACATAATACTGCCATATAGTGCCAAGACATCACTGCTATATTCAGCCCAAATAATATGAAGCAACAAAATAATACTCCCCTAACTCCTTGGCAATGTTTGGCATGAATGTATGGACATCATAATTGCCAGAAGCGGTGTACGGAGAATGCAGGCTGTGTAATACAGATGACACCTGCCTGCAGTGACCAGGATCGGAGATAACTCCAATCCTGATCATTTAACCTCTCAGGTGCTATTGACTGTGGTATCTGCCCAGTAAGACAGGGGGAAGAGGTTTCATCCGTCCTCCGATCAGCACCCTCGCAATGCAATTGTAGAGTGCCGAGCAGTTGTCAGGACAGCCGTGGTCTTGTGAAGGCTTCCAGACCTGCCATGTTACTGCTCCTATTACACCCCTCCTCCAGCAGGGTGTAATAGGAGATCGGTAGGCTCACTATTAACAGAAGCACTGCAGCATATATTACAAGTGATCGAACCATCGCAGGTTCAAGTCCTCCAGAAGGGCTGAAAAAAGAGTCAACATTGGTTCAATAAAGTTTGAGAAATATTTACAAAAATAATAAAAAATGCCTTTTGCCATTTCTCATATACAAAAATAAAAAAACTGAATATAATTGGTATCACTGCATCTGAAAACATCTGATATATTAAAATATAATTGCGCATGATAAAAATAACCCCTATGACGACTAGCCGAAATCTCTCAGGGGGAAGCAAAGACCGATGTAAATGACCCCCATTGAGTTTACCCCGTGTGAGTACGGGCTCATTCACACAGACTCATGACAGATCCGCACAACGTAGAGGCTGTAAAGTTCTCGTAGAGCTCCATGTGGCTCCACCGCACATCTGTATTCCTCTGATTATATACAGAGACATCTTTTCCTGCTCAATTCTACATCAATGTGTCGGTATTTCCACAGGCACAGAGCAGTAGCTGATTTCACGGCATCCACGGGACACGAGGGTCTCTGCAACCCGGGGCAAAATCATCCAGATATAAAATGCAACGTCCCGGAGCCATGTCTGCTCTAGATAATAAGAAGCACAAGGGCGATGTCTTCACAGTCAAGTCTTTATTGCTCTGCTCCTCAGGGTAGTAAGATGAGGCCTTTACAACTTATAGGGTTGGGATTTGGTGATCTGCAAAAGGTGCCGCCCTTCTGGCGTTTACTTCCGAACACCTCCTGGGGTCGCCTAGCTCACCAAAACCAAGGTAGGTATTCTAGGGGAACATACCAGTGTAATGCAATGCCATGTACACCAGAGATCAGTGACAGTCCTGACACTTCAATTCAGATCCAATTTTAGACCCCTAAATGAATCTGGACCCTAAAGCAGACCTCAAAATTAAAGAGGACCTTTTATGGGTCCAGACATGATCAAATAAGTAGGGGGATGTGTAGGGCATAGTGCAGGGATGTAAGGTCACTTACTAGTTTATCTGTGCAGTGCTCCGTTCCCCCGCTGTGCCCCCTGTTCACTTTTCCCGCCTGGTATGTTAATAAATAGCATCGGTACAGGGAGGAGGAGACTGCCCTATTTCTCAGTGGGTGTCTTCTTCTCCCTGGCTGTGACTGTCTCCGCTGCGATTGGACCGCGCTATAGCCATGCAGAAGGAGACGCCCACTGAGAAACAGGGCAGTCTCCTCCTCCCTGTACCGATGATATTCATTAGCATACCAGGCGGGAAAAGTGAACAGGGGGCACAGCGGGGGAACGGAGCACTGCACAGATAAACTAGTAAGTGACCTTACATCCCTGCACTATGCCCTACACCCACCCTGCTTATTTAATAATGTCTGAACCCATGAAAGGTCCTCTTTAAGCCAGATCCCAGACCAGACCCTGAAATTCAGCTACACCCCATAAAAAAAACTAAATTAACCCAAACACCAGAACAGACCCTAAAATTAAGTCAGACCCCAGACCAGACCCTGAAATTAAGCCAGGCCCTAGACCAAGGCTCGAAATTAATTCAGCCCCTAGACTAGACAATTTAATATACCTAGACACCAGACCAGAACCTGAAATGAATGCAGATCCCACACCAGAACCTGAAATTAAGCCAGACTAAGGACCAGACCCTGAAACTAACTCACACCCCATAAGGACCCCTAAATTAATTCAAACCCCAAAACAGACCTTGAAATTAAGTCAGACCCCAAAATTATTTCAGCCCCTAGACTAGGACATTTAATAGATCCAGACCCTAAAATAAAGAGAGACCCCAATCAGACGCTAAAATGAATCAAGACCACAGATCAGCCCCCTAAATGAATCCAGACCCCAGATCAGACCCCTAAATGAATCCAGACCCCAGATCAGACCCCCAAATGAATCCAGACCCCAGATCAGCCCCCTAAATGAATCCAGACCCCACACCAGACACTGAAATTAAGATCATACACCTAAATTAATTCAGACCCCAGACCACATCCCTATATAAATTCAGACCACATCCTAAAATCTATACAGACCCCAGACCAGAGCCCATAATAAATCTGTATACGAAGACACAACCCCAAAAACAATTCAGACATCAGACCAAAAACCTGGGTTTGAATGAATTTAGGAGAAATTGTGCCAAAAAAAGTAGAGTGAAGAATACGAATGGACGTTGATGCTTCTTTTTCTGCTGCTCCATCCTGATTGTTTTTGGGGGTTGTTTACTATTAATGGGGTCGGTGAGCTATCTATTTGCAGTAGGTTACTAGACCTTCATGGGCCTTAAAGGGGTTTTCCGGGACTTAGATATCGTTGGCCAATCCTCCAGATAGGTCATCAATATCAGATCGGTGGGGGTCAGGCTCCCAGCATCTCCACCAACAATCACTTTTTTCTGCCGGCCACCAGTAACTAAACAGTGGAAGGAGCTAGAAGCAGAAGGCCGTGTCCCTTGTGTAACGCCGACGTACCGCAGCTCAGCTCCCGTTCACTGGAATGTAACCCTACAAACCACTACATAAAGGATAGAGCCTTCTGCTTCCGGCTCCATCCCTTGTTTAATTTCCAGTGTCAGCGGCTGTTCTGTGGGGGTGAAGGGTGTGGACCCCCACAATATGATATTGAAGACCTATCAGGACCATGGATCATCAAAGGGTGGAAAATCCCTTTAAAGGGGCTGTCCAGGATTAGAAAAACATGGCTGCTTTCTTCCAGACACAGCACCACACACTTGTCCATGGCAGCTCAGATCCATTGACATGATGAAGGCTGAGCTGCAATGCTACACACAACCTTTGGTGGGAAGAACGTAATCCTGTAAAACCTCTCATAGGCTGAAACGCGTCAGCATGACCAGAAAGGGATAAAAATGATGTGGAAACTTTATGGGCTTATTTACAGGACAGGAGGTGATGCTGAGCCAGTGGACCAACCACGTGGTGAGCCAAGGTGAGAGAAGCACCACGCGATTCGGGCTTCCACCTGAGAACTCACATAGGCATCACCCAGCACTGACTGTACCATGGAGCTCAGCCCGTAGCACTGTAATTGGGAGTAGGGGTATGAAGCCAAACAGTAATTGGGAAAACAGGTTATTCTGGGTAATAAATATCATTATCAGCAATGAAGTGACAGGATCCGTAAATATCTCCCTGGTCCACGTCACTTCATGGAACGTCCCTGGTGATGCCTCCGTCGCTTATCTCTGGGTTTGTGTCAAGCCTGGGATACAGCTCATTGCTTTGCAGCGGGCTGTGTACCTTTTTTTGTCCCTTTCTATATACTTTCTAGCACAAATATTAGCACATTTAGAGCGGACGTCAGCAGAAGCGCGGCGATAACATGGATGATAGGTAATCTCCCGGGCGTATGTGTCACTTGTCACATTGTATACAGGTTACAGGGTGCTCAGTACAATGGGCCGTTCTGGCCTTTACAGAATTTATGCCCGTTTCTCTTCTAGCAACAAATCTGAGTGCTCCAGCAGCATACCCGCAATCGGTGGGCATGCTGGGCATTGTAGTTCTTCAACACCTATCAAGCCACAGCTTAATGGATGGCACTCCAGTTGCAGACTGTGCAAGAGAAGGGGCAAATAAGCATGGAGGCAAAGTCAACCAGTCCCATTTTAACCTTTGCTATATACCCCCTCCCTCAATGTATGGCTGGGGTGAACATTATTGCCCAATTCAGTTATTCCAACCCCTTGTGAACAGCTGTTAAAAGGGGTTGCCCTATACGGACTATCCCTTTAAGTCTGACCCTGTTATGGCCCATGGTGTCCGCGGCTGATACCTGGTCACATGACTACTCGCGATGTGTCAGGGAGGTGCCGTGTGGCGGGGCAGCTCATTCCTCCCGCCATGCGGAGTGATCTATGGAGCGTTTGTTACTTTGTATCCAGGGCGAGGACACATTTCCCAATGTCTGCGCCAAGCAAACGAAATATAAGACAGAGCCCGGCAGCCTCCGAGAGGTGCGCCATTAGGACTGGCGAATGGAGCCAAGAAATGCGTTCAGAGCAATCGCGGGAGGGGTGAACTTTAAGGTATGTAATCTATAAAAATGACTTGAATGAAGCTCTGGGGGTTGTACTGCTCCTCACTACGGTGGTCCGGCTGCTGGATGGAGGCTTACAGGCAATATGCTCGCCTACCTGCTCTCCTCCAATAGGAAGAAAATGGTTTCTATAGTGCCACCTATAGGTATCATACGGGTGGCAGCAGAGTCAGCTTTCTTCCTTCTGATGGAGAGCTGATTTGCATGAGTTAAGTGATGGTGGGGGTCCACTGCCGATCAACTGTTTAAAGACACTCTGGTGAGTGCTGGGCCTCTTACTAGGACAGTGACGTCACCTTCATTGGTCACATGGTCTATTTGCAGCTCAGTCCCATTCATGTCAATGGACCTGGGCTGCAATACCAAACACAGCCACTATACTACTTATGGCGCTGTGCTTGGTATGCAGTTGATCGCTGGGGGTGTCGGGAGTTGCACCTCTACAGATGAGATATTGGTTATCTTTCCTGAGTTTAGGCCATAATGCATACTGATACAGTATTGAGATCAATGGGAGTTATATACATCGTTAGGCAATGAGCTCCCCCTAGTGGCAGCTGTCAGCAGACAGAATTTTATCATTGGAATGGACATATTTTTAGTTAAAGGGGTTGTCCCAGGCAAGTTTTTCCCAGGCAGCCCCCCTGATATTAGCATGGAAGCAGCTCTCTCTTTTTACACTGCTAGGTGGAGGCTTCCGCCCAGCAGTGTATTCGGTGGCGTCACTGGCCTGGTGGACGGGCTTTAGTGCTGCCCTAGCTGTTCTACAGGCTAGGACAGCGCTAAAGGCCACCCATGACGTCACCAGGATCACTGCTGGGCTGAAGCCTCCACCTAGCAGTCCCTATAGAGAGCCTGGTACATCACCAAATCTCCTAAAAGGGCAAAGGAGAGCATCGGGGAAGCTGTCTGGGTGAAAATGTGGGTATGTCTGGGTTCAGCTCTGACTCCCAACAACCCCTTTGAAGGGGTTTTCTGGGGGTTAAATGTTGATGACCTGCCCTCAGCATAGGTCATCTATATTAGGGCGGTGGGGGTTTGATTTCTGGCAGATGAGTTCTCTGGCAGGCTTGGACTGGCCCATGGTGGTCTCCCTAGTCAAGGTGGCACATGGCACAGTAGACTGACTCCACGACATATAGATAGGCAGCATACAGCATCTCAGCTAGCCTACAGGACATTCATATAAAAAACTCTAGCAGGGGCGTAACTATAATTGATAGGGCCCATAGAAAAATAAGTTGGGGCTCCAAACATCTGGTGCAACAAAATAAAGATCAGCATAAGTAGAAATACAGTCAGGTCCATAGATATTGGGACATTGACACAATTGTAACATTTTTGGCTCTATACACCACCACAATGGATGTGAAATGAAACAAACAAGATGTGCTTTACCTGCAGACTGTCAGCTTTACCTGCAGACTGTCAGCTTTACCTGCAGACTGTCAGCTTTACCTGCAGACTGTCAGCTTTACCTGCAGACTGTCAGCTTTACCTGCAGACTGTCAGCTGAAATTTGAGGGTATTTACATCCAAATCAGGTGAACGGTGCAGGAATTACAGCAGTTTGCATCTGTGCCTCCCAGTTGTTAAGGGACCAAAAGTAATGGGACAATTGGCTTCTCGGCTGTTCCATGGCCGGTGTGTGTTATTCCCTCATTATCCTATTTACAATGAGCAGATAAAAGGTCCAGAGGTCATTTCCAGTCTGCTATTTGCTATTTGCATTTGGAATCTGTTGCTGTCAACTCTCAAGATGAGATCCAAAGAGCTGTCACTATCAGTGAAGCCGTCATTAGGCATACATACACACTTACATATTGGGCCCCATAGCATGTGCAATGTCTGATATGGCTATTGTTACTTCCATGCTTTTTAGCAAACCACCCAGTTTATTCTAATAGATGCATCAGTGGCTGAGACAACTTCTTGGCATAGAGACTTCCAGGCGGAGTTCTTTTTCCCCAAGGACCCACCTTCTGAAAGTCCTGCTGGGACCGACATAATCAACCATCTTGTATAGTCTTTCTGTCGCTATGTGAGCAGCTGATACAGTCCTGATCCAAAGTTTAAGACCACTTGAAAAATGGCAAAAAATCCTATTCATCATGGCTGGATCTTCACAAGGTTCCAAGTAGAGCTTCAACATGCAACAAGAAGAAATGGGAGTGAGACAGAACATTTTTTGAGCATTCAATTTAATGAAAACAACGAATAAACTGAAACAGGCTGTTTTTCAGCTGATCAAAAGTTTAGGACCACACCTCCAAAAAAAACTAAACCCCCCAAAACAGAAATCCAACTTACAAACATGACCTCAGTAATGAGTAGCTCCGCCGTTATTGTTTCGGCATGCTTGATGCAAGCGTTTCCATAAGGTGAGTGGGAACATTTCTCCAAGTGGTGAACACGGCCGCACGAAGGCCATCTACTGTCTGGAGCTGTTGTCCATTTTTGTAAACTTCCCTTGCCATCCATCCCCAAAGGTTCTCAATTGGATTTAGATCAGGATGGGCCAAAAGAGTGATGTTATTCTCCTGGAAGAAGTCCCTTGTCCTGCGGGCATTGTGTCCTGTAGCGTTGTCCTGTTACCCCACAGACGAGGACCCTCAGTCATGAGGAATGCTCTCTGCAACATCTGGACATAGCCAGCGGCCGTTTGACGCCCTGCACTTCCTGAAGCTCCATTGTTCCACTGAAGGAAAAAGCACCCCAGACCATTATGGTGCCCCCTCCACTGTGGCGCGTAGAAAATTTCAGGTGGGATCTGCTTGTCATGCCAGTAACGTTGGAAACCATCAGGACCATCAAGGTTACATTTTTTCTCATCAGAGAATAAAACTTTCTTCCACCTTTGAATGTCCCATGTTTGGTGCTCTCTTGCAAAGTCCAAACGAGCAGTTCTGTGGCGTTCAAGGAGATGAGGTCTTTGAAGAGGTTTTTTGTTTTTGAAGCCCTTCAGTCTCAGATGCCGTCTGATGGTTACGGGGCTGCAGTCAGCACCAGTAAGGGCCTTATTTTGGGTCGAGGATCGTCGAGTGTCTTGACGGACAGCCAATTGGATCCTCCGGCTCAGTGCTGATGACATTTTTTTGGGTCTTCAACTTGACTTTTTTGTTCCATAACCCTCAGGATCATTTAAGAAATTCCAAATGACTGTCTTACTGCGTCCCACCTCAGCAGCGATGGCGCGCTGTGAGAGACCCTGCTTATGCAGTTCAACAACCTGACCACATTCAAAAAGGGAGAGTTTCTTGCCTTTGCCATCACAACGTGTGACTACCTGACAGAAAATGACAATGAATCCACATCTTTGCACAGATTTGGCCTTTTAAAGGCATGTGGTCCTAAAATTTGGATCAGCTGAAAAACAGCCCGTTTCAGTTTATTCGTTGTTTTCATTAAATTGAATGCTCAAAAAATGTCTTGTCTCACTCCCATTTCTTCTTGTTGCATGTTGAAGCTCTACTTGGAACCTTGTTAAGATCCAGCCATGCGAAATAGGATTTTTTGCCATTTTTCAAGTGGTCTTAAACTTTTGATCAGGACTGTATTTGCATGTGTCCGTGCAGTGGGCCCTGTGGACCTCAGTTCCACACTGTTCTCTTCATTGTATCACAGGCAGATAGCCGTGCAATGTAGAGTGCTGTGCCTTGTAGTGCTGCTCGAACCCATTCACTTGAAGAAGACTGAGCTGTAGACGGATGTCAATGGCCACAGAGCTTGCCCAAGGGCCACAGCTTCTTCCAACAGCTATTTGTGGGGGGTGCTGTTAGTCGGGTCCTTACTAAGTGGAACCCCTTTAATAAACCTATTTCTTGGCCCTTTTTCTTGTATCCATGTGCTGTGCTAATCCAAAGACTTCACTGGTGACAATGGCAAATGATAAACCCATCTCTGAGGGTTGATTGGCCAATTCCACCTGTAATGTGCTGATAGATCTCCTTCAGAAGCCTAGGAAACCTGGCTGGTCTGTTCTTTCTATTGGGGCCAAGAGGAAGAAGAAGGGGTGCACTGATTATATGGCAGACCATGGCTTAAGAACAACATGCACCATCCCTTAGCAATGTGCTGCAATGCCTGGACTGATTCCATCAAATCCCCTTCGATACAATGTAACATCTGCTCCTGCCGCTCCCTTGTGAATCCGACCGTATCGACTTCTTGTTACCCTCATACAGTTACATTGTATCTTGATTTATTTGATTTGGAAAACTACTGCGCAGAGTCCGTTTGTATTGAAGCCAGCCATTCAGCGTGTGGTCACAGCGGCACAATCGGAGCCGTAAGAAGTTGCGCCAGCTCTACCTCCAATCCTTTTTTTCTTTTACAGAGTAATTTACATCCTGTGTCAGCAGAGAATTTCTGACTCTGAAAGATGGATCTCTGTGTTTGGTATTAAACTCACGTCCGCTGTCAGAGGCGGAATTCGGGGAGAGAAGACTGCGCCCTGGGATATGATACCAACACAATACTTATCCCTTAACTGCATGTAACTCATCTGGCAAAGACAGGGTTAAAGTGACTCAACAGGATCAACCATATTAAACCAGACATACTGGCTGGTAGGATTCATCATGCTGATTAAAACAATACCTTTCGTTTGTCTGTATGCTAACCAGCTGCAAATGAGAAGTTGGAGCACCAGTTGGCTGGGCTGAATCCTCTGAGCACTGCTTTGTAACACCCCCTGTGCTCTGCACACACCCCCTTCCCTTAATTGACGGCGCTACAGATGGTGAGGGCAGAGCTGTGTCCTGGTATCTACGTATCATATACACTATGTACTATAGCTTCACCACACTGAGATCTGCTCAGAAAGCTCATCTACATATCATATACACTATGTACTATAGCTTCACCACACTGAGATCTGCTCAGAAAGCTCATCTACATATCATATACACTATGTACTATAGCTTCACTGCACTGAGATCTGCTCAGAAAGCTCATCTACATATCATATACACTAAGTACTATAGCTTCACCGCACTGAGATCTGCTCAGAAAGATCATCTACATATCATATACACTATGTACTATAGCTTCACCACACTGAGATCTGCTCAGAAAGCTCATCTACATATCATATACACTATGTACTATAGCTTCACCACACTGAGATCTGCTCAGAAAGATCATCTACATATCATATACACTATGTACTATAGCTTCACCAGACTGAGATCTGCTCAGAAAGATCATCTACATATCATATACACTATGTACTATAGCTTCACCACACTGAGATCTGCTCAGAAAGCTCATCTACATATCATATACACTATGTACTATAGCTTCACCACACTGAGATCTGCTCAGAAAGCTCATCTACATATCATATACACTATGTACTATAGCTTCACCACACTGAGATCTGCTCAGAAAGATCATCTACATATCATATACACTATGTACTATAGCTTCACCACACTGAGATCTGCTCAGAAAGATCATCTACATATCATATACACTATGTACTATAGCTTCACCACACTGAGATCTGCTCAGAAAGATCATCTACATATCATATACACTATGTACTATAGCTTCACCACACTGAGATCTGCTCAGAAAGATCATCTACATATCATATACACTATGTACTATAGCTTCACCACACTGAGATCTGCTCAGAAAGATCATCTACATATCATATACACTATGTACTATAGCTTCACCACACTGAGATCTGCTCAGAAAGATCATCTACATATCATATACACTATGTACTATAGCTTCACCAGACTGAGATCTGCTCAGAAAGATAGTCAACATATTACGGCTTTGTTCATAAGCAGAATATATAATTATAAAGACACCAGTAATATGTGTTAGCTTCTAAGGCTAGAAAAATCATGTTTCTCTATGTGGTAATGTTATAGCTTGTGGTAAGTGCATTGTTTTGCATGTAGAGATCCCACGTTTGAATCCCGGGAGAGACTTCCAGTTTATTTTCTTCATATATTTATTTTCTTCCACATTTAACCCATAATAAAAGTCTATATTCTTATCATATTGAGAATAATATTTTTAGGCTTAAAAAGCTAATAAATATTAATGGTTTCTTTAAAATTATATATTGTGTCTGCAAATAAACCAGTAATAGTTTTAAGGTTTCTAAGCAAAAAAAAACAAAAAAAAAACAATTCTCAATATAGTAAGGCCTTGTATTGTTATTAGATGATAAAGCCTTTTATTATGGATTAAATTGGAGAGAGAAAAAAAATAACAAGTTAATTTAAGTTTCTCCCAAGATTCAAACCTTTGATCTCTACATACAAAACCGAGTACTTACCACAAGCCGTAGCATTACCACATAGAGATACAGGATTTTTCTATGCTTATAAGCTAACACACATTGCTGGCGTCTTTATATTCATATATCAGTGTGGTGAAGCAATGGTCAGGGTTGGACTGGCCACATACCCTACAGGGAAATTTCCATAGGGCCACCCAAGCCCTCCTCATAGCTGCTGGCCAGGTAAACCACGACCTGATGCTCTTAGCATTAATTAATGCTTGGAGCATCATGTACTTATACCCCTAGCCAGCAGCAAAAGGTGACCTCCAGAATTCCACTGTATCACCGTCCTCAGTATATTAATAGGACAGTATTTTTGCTGCACTACAGCTTTGCTCAGGGGGTGTTACAAAGCACTCAGCCCCGCCTCCTGGTGCTCAAACTTCTCATTTACATATCAATAAAAACGCAGATTTCTCTGCAGCCGTTTAGCGTTCAGACAAAAGAAAGGTATTAATCTAATCAGCATGATGAGCCCTAACAGCCAGTATGTCTGGTTTAATAGGGTTCATCCTGGTGACAGTGCCGCTTTATTTCTGCCTGTTTTGTACTACGCCCCTATAAAGGATTTAGGAAATATATAATTATTGTTTGTAGCAGCAACAGAACATGCATAACAATAGCAAATGACCAATATAATAAGTAGTAGGAACAGCCTTCATTGATGTGCTCTAAATAATATACAGGAGATGCCCAGGTTATACCAGCATGCTCCATATCACTATATACAAGAAGATGTATAACTTATACCAGCTGTACATATATAATTATATACAGGGGATACCCAGGTTATACCAGCATGCTCCATACCACTATATACAAGAAGATGTATAACTTATACCAGCTGTACATATATAATTATATACAGGAGATACCCAGGTTATACCAGCTGTACATATATAATTATATACAGGAGATGCCCAGGTTATACCAGCTGTACATATATAATTATATACAGGAGATGCCCAGGTTATACCAGCTGTACATATATAATTATATACAGGAGATGCCCAGGTTATACCAGCTGTACATATATAATTATATACAGGAGATACCCAGGTTATACCAGCTGTACATATATAATTATATACAGGAGATACCCAGGTTATACCAGCATGCTCCATATCACTATATACAAGAAGATGTATAACTTATACCAGCTGTACATATATAACTATATACATGAGATGCCCAGGTTATACCAGCTGTACATATATAATTATATACAGGAGATGCCCAGGTTATACCAGCATGATCCATATCACTATATACAAGAAGATGTATAACTTATACCAGCTGTACATATATAATTATATACAGGAGATGCCCAGGTTATACCAGCATGCTCCATATCACTATATACAAGAAGATGTATAACTTATACCAGCTGTACATATATAACTATATACAGGAGATGCCCAGGTTATACCGGCTGTACACATTTACTTATGTACAGGAGAGGCTCGGGTTATAGCAGCATTCCGGAGGAGATACAGTTGCTTTTGATTTCCTCTTTACCTCTTCACGTTCCCCAGGACCCAGTGCTCAAGGTTGGAGGAAGGTTTTCTAGGTTGGCATCCTGAAGGATAATCTATTTATCCAGAATTTGGCAGCTTTCCTGGGAAGTTTCCTCGCTCGGCGCTGTAGCTGTAGGGAATCGGAGATGTAGTTTATTGTGAAGGATGAAAAAGTTTGTGATGCAATAAAGCAAATGGGCTTGTGTTTAAAGAAGGACTCCGGGATTTAGAGACTTATGAAGAGAGAATACTATTAAGCATAAACGCTGCTGAAACAGACTAAACACATTATAAATCTCAGAGTTCCCCTTTAAAACCTTTTGCTAATTTCCATTGCAGTGACCACTTCATATTTTAGTTTGGATTATCTCTGTTCATTCTGGAAACAAAAGTTTACTACATAGAAACCATAGGCGTCACTACAGGGGGGCAATTGCCCCCCTAGGTTATTCCTTGCCCTCCCGCATGGCCCCCTGCTGATTCTCCTTTAAAACCCTGGCCGCCGCCGCCACTGTCCGTCTTTAACGCGGGGCAAAAGGGGCAGCTGCCCCGGGCCAAGTTGCTCCTGGGGGCCCAAGGCAGCTGCCTCTTGAGCCCCGCTGGCAACTGGTGATGTGGGGGGCAGCGGCAGGGCAGGAAGCGCTCATCTCCATAGTTATCTGTATCGCCGTCCTCAGGACAGTGATACAGATGGAAGTGCTGTGGGGCAGGGGAGGGAGAGGCATCAGAGGCCAGAGCAGGCAGCGTGATGACGTCATCGCGCCACCTGAGCCGTACAGCGGAAGAGGCCTGCATCGCATTGCTGCCAGCCTGATGGAGGTAAGTATAAGTGTTTATTTTTTTATATGGTTCTACTACTGGCACATGATTGGGGGGCATCTATGGGGCACCTGTTACTGGCACATGATTGGGGGGTATCTATGGGGGCACCTGTTACTGGCACATGATTGGGGGGCATCTATGGGGGCACCTGTTACTGGCACATGATTGGGGGGCCTCTATGAGCCACCTGTAACTGGCACATGATTGGGGGGCATCTATGGGGCACCTGTTACTGGCACATGATTGGGGGGCATCTATGGGGCACCTATTACTGGCACATGATTGGGGGGCATCTATGGGGGCACCTGTTACTGGCACATGATTGGGGAGCATCTATAGGGGCACAAATTACTGGCACATTTTTTGGGGGGCATCTATGGGGGCACATATTACTGGCACATTATTGGGGGGCACTGTGGAGGCATCTATGAGGGCACATCTTACTGGCACATTATTGGTGCCACTTTTTCCTGGTGCATTATTGGGGGTACTATGGGGGCTTCTACTGAGGCCACAAAGAAGGAGTATTTTGCAGTTAGGCCCATAAATATGGGACATCGACACAATTCTGACATTTTTGGCTCTATACACCACCACAATGGATTTGAAATGAAACGAACAAGATGCGCTTTACCTGCAGACTGTCAGCTTTACCTGCAGACTGTCAGCTTTACCTGCAGACTGTCAGCTCTACCTGCAGACTGTCAGCTTTAACTGCAGACTGTCAGCTTTACCTGCAGACTGTCAGCTTTACCTGCAGATTGTCAGCTCTACCTGCAGACTGTCAGCTTTACCTGCAGACTGTCAGCTTTACCTGCAGACTGTCAGCTTTACCTGCAGACTGTCAGCTCTACCTGCAGACTGTCAGCTTTACCTGCAGACTGTCAGCTTTACCTGCAGACTGTCAGCTTTACCCGCAGACTGTCAGCTTTACCTGCAGACTGTCAGCTTTACCTGCAGACTGTCAGCTTTACCTGCAGACTGTCAGCTGTAATCTGAGGGTATTTACATCCAGATCAGGTGAACGGTGCCGGAATTACAGCAGTTTGCATCTGTGCCTCCCAGTTGTTAAGGGACCAGAAGTAATGGGACAGAATAATAATCATAAATCAAACTTTCACTTTTTAATACTTGGTTGCAAATCCTTTGCAGTCAGTTACAGCCTGAAGTCTGGAACACATAGACATCACCAGACGCTGGTCTCATCCCTGGTGACGCTCTGCCCGGCCTCTACTGCCACTGTCTTCAGTTCCTGCTTGTTCTTGGGGCATTTTCCCTTCAGTTTTGTCTTCAGCAAGTGAAATGCTCAATCGGATTCAGGTCCGGGGATTGACTCGGCCATTGCAGAACATTCCACTTCTTTCCCTTAAACTCTTTGGTTGCTTTTGCAGTATGCTTTGGGTCATTGTCCATCTGCCCTGTGAAGCGCCGTCCAATGAGTTCTGAAGCATTTGGCTGAATATGAGCAGATAATATTGCCCGAAACACTTCAGAATTCATCCTGCTGCTTCTGTCAGCAGTCACATCATCAATAAATACAAGAGAAGCAGTTCCATTGGCAGCCATACATGCCCACGCCATGACACTACCACCACCAGGCTTCACTGATGAGGTGGTATGCTTAGGATCATGAGCAGTTCCTTTCCTTCTCCATACTCTTCTCTTCCCATCGCTCTGGTACAAGTTGATCTTGGTCTCATCTGTCCATAGGATGTTGTTCCAGAACTGTGAAGGCTTTTTTAGATGTCATTTGGCAAACTCTAATCTTGCCTTCCTGTTTTTGAGGCTCACCAATGGTTTCCATCTTGTGGTGAATCCTCTGTATTCACTCTGGTGAAGTCTTCTCCTGATTGTTGACTTTGACACACATACACCTACCTCCTGGAGAGGGTTCTTGATCTGGCCAACTGTTATGGAGGGCGTTTTCTTCACCAGGGAAAGAATTCTTCGCTCATCCACCACGGTTGTTTTCGGTGGTCTTCCGGGTCTTTTGGTGTTGCTGAGCTCATCGGTGCGTTCCTTCTTTTTAAGAATGTTCCATACAGTTGTTTTGGCCGCGCCTGATGTTTTTGCTATCTCTCTGATGGGTTTGTTGTGTTTTTCAGCCTTATGATGGCTTCACTGATAGTGACCGCTCTTTGGATCTCATCTTGAGAGTTGACAGCAACAGATTCCAAATGCAAATAGCAGACTGGAAATGACCTCCGGACCTTTTATCTGCTCATTGTAATTGGGATAATGAGGGAATAACACACACCGGCCATGGAACAGCCGAGAAGACAATTGTCCCATTACTTCTGGTCCCTTAACAAGTGGGAGGCACAGATGCAAACTGCTGTAATTCCTGCACCGTTCACCTGATCTGGATGTAAATACCCTCAGATTACAGCTGACAGTCTGCAGGTAAAGCTGACAGTCTGCAGGTAAAGCTGACAGTCTGCAGGTAGAGCTGACAGTCTGCAGGTAAAGCTGACAGTCTGCAGGTAAAGCTGACAGTCTGCAGGTAAAGCTGACAGTCTGCAGGTAAAGCTGACAGTCTGCAGGTAGAGCTGACAGTCTGCAGGTAAAGCTGACAGTCTGCAGGTAAAGCTGACAGTCTGCAGGTAAAGCTGACAGTCTGCAGGTAAAGCTGACAGTCTGCAGGTAGAGCTGACAGTCTGCAGGTAAAGCTGACAGTCTGCAGGTAAAGCTGACAGTCTGCAGTTAAAGCTGACAGTCTGCAGGTAAAGCACATCATGTTTGTTTCATTTCAAATCCATTGTGGTGGTGTATAGAGCCAAAAATTTTAGAATTGTGTCCATGTCCCAATATTTATGTATACAGGGGTGCTCTGTATAGGGGCATTTTTACTTGGGGCACATTATGGTGGGTACTATGGGGAAAGGGGGAGAGGCGTACTATGGGGTCATCTATAGGGACACTAAGAAGGGGTATTTTATACTTGCAAATTATTGGGGACACTGATGGCATCTACTGGGGCACTATATATGGGGCATTTTATACTGGTACATTATGAGGGGCACTAGGAAGAAGGGGGTAGAGGAGCACTATGGTGGCATTTACTGGGCGCACTATATAGTGATATTTTATACTGGCACATTATGCGGACATTAAAAGGGATATTTTTTGTCACATCATAAGGAGAAGTATTACTACTGGGGGCATTATGGCGGGCTTTATCACTACTGGGGGTCTATGGGGAACATGATTACTAGGATGGGCGCTATGGGATCATTATTACTGGGGCACAGTGGGGACATGTCGGGGGAACTGTAGGAGCAGTATTACTACCATGTGTGCTCTAGCAGAGAATTATTACTATTGGTGGGACTTTTGGGAGCACTATTACTGTGGGGGCCCCTTGGCACAGTATCAGCTTAGCACAGTTATTTTTGGGGACGTTATGTTTACACTATTAGTGTCAGGGGCACTATTTGCTGGGCGCAGTTATTTTAGGGCACTGGGTGCCAATAATTATCGAAGGGCCCTATCTGCATGGTACTACTATTATCAGGGGGATTATCTGTTTCTGCAGTGTAGTATTGGGGAGCACAGCGGCACAGTATTGGGGGTGGTAGGATGATTTGTCCAGAAGATGGGAGGATGATGGAAAAGTAGAAAACTAAGATTTGTTTTGTCAAACTGCAGAGACGAGAAATGGCTGAAAAATGGTGTCTGGTCTGAAGGTCTGAAAGGAGAAGATGAGGAAAGAGAACATCTACATCAGAGAGACGTCACTGGATGTAAGAGGTATGGGGCGCTGTATTACCCTGGATGTAAGAGGTATGAGGTGCTGTATTACCCTGGATGTAAGAGGTATGAGGCGCTGTATTACCCTGGATGTAAGAGGTATGAGGCGCTGCATTACCCTGTATGTAAGAGGTATGAGGTGCTGTATTACCCTGGATGTAAGAGGTATGGGGCGCTGTATTACCCTGTATGTAAGAGGTATGAGGCGCTGTATTACCCTGTATGTAAGAGGTATGAGGCGCTGTATTACCCTGTATGTAAGAGGTATGAGGCGCTGTATTACCCTGTATGTAAGAGGTATGAGGTGCTGTATTACCCTGAATGTAGGGGGGATGGAGGGGTTATCCCTGCATACCGCAATACTCTCGTATTTTGTAATCTTATTTATATATACTTATTTAGTTTTTTTTTCAGTAGTATGATTCAGTGGTGAAAACGATTAATGTCCCCCCCATTTTTGACTGTGGTATCTTATGTGCCCCCCCCCGCCTATATATTGTTCCTGGAGTCGCCACTGATAGAAACTGTCAACAAGCTGCTGTTGATGGATCCGATCTGCTCCTTATGCGTATCTTATTAGTCTGAGTGAATAATGTCTTGCTGCGCTTTGTTCATAGTTCTGATCCTTAAAGGGGTTCTCCGGGAATAAAGAAAATGAAAATACTTAAATATTACTTCATTATAAATATATTCTCAAATACCTTTCATTATTTATAATGGCTTGTTTTGTCTGGGGAGCAATGACCAGGGGAAACAAAATGGCCGCCGTCCTATTTGTTCACACAAAACCTGCCCTGATCACACAATTTACTTTGTAACACTGAGGTAAAGAGCCGCCTCGTCCTCCTCCTCTCTACTTGTCAGGGATTATGATCCTGAATGCAGATGAGAGGATCTTCAGCTGAATCTCTGGGGAATTTAGTTCATGAGGAGACATGAAGTACAGAGAGGACGGACAGGACAGGCTGTGGTAATGGAGACTGCATACAAGTGCTGCTGCTCATTACCCCCACCCTCCTCTCATGTCTCCTCATCACCTCCATTCCCACAGAGACTCACCCGTATTCAGGATCATGATTCCTGACAGGCAGAGAGGAGGATGAGGCAGCTCCATGGCTCATTGTGGTGAAGTAACTTGTCCTCCTGAGTGATTAGGACGGGTTTTGTGTGTACTGATAGGACGGCGGCCATTTTATTTCTCCTAATGATTGCTCCCCAGACAAAATGAACCATTTTAAGTAATTAAAGGTATTTGTGAATATATTTATAATAAAATAATATTTAAAGGGAACCTGTCATGTGTTTATCGCCCCATGAACAAACTAGCCCTTATTATAATTACTAATTTCAATAGTATACTCCTCCCCCTTTTTTCACATTAGTAATATAGTACCTTTGCATTCCTCGTTATTCATTTTCCCGTCAATTATTAAAATGAACGAATTACGTCACAAATCACGCCCCATTTTTCATCATCTTATTATCTACAGCTCTGTTTTTATTTTTATTGTTGCTCCGAAGTCTCGTTTTCAATCCCACGCATGCGCGCAGTAACGCTATCTCCCGGCCTTCTTTCTTCTACAACGCGCATGCGCCAGTTATTTTCCTTCCAGAAGCTTCAAGTTGTTGTTTAGGCTACTTTCACACTGGCGTTTCTGGGTCCGCTTGTGAGATCCGTTTCCGGTCAGTTCAGCCCCAATGCATTTTGAATGGATGCGGATCCGCTCAGAATGCATCAGTTGGCCTCCGTTCAGCCTCCATTCCGCTCTGGAGGCGGACACCAAAACACTGCTTGCAGCGTTTTGATGTCCGCCTGACGATGCGGAGCAAAACGGATCCGTCCTGACTTACAATGTAAGTCAATAGGGACGGATCCGTTTTCACTGACACAATATGGTGCAATTGAAAACCGGTCCGCCTCACGTGTGTAAGTTAGAACGGATCCGTTTGCATTTTTTTGTTGTTCACGGTAATGCAAACGGATCCGTTCTGAACAGATACAAGCGTTTGCATTATCGGTGAGGATACATCTGTGCAGATACATGACGGATCCGCACCTAACGCAGGTGTGAAAGTAGCCTTAGTCACGCCAAATAACTCCCGCTTCTACTGGTTTACCGGAAGTGAGGATAGACCTCACCAATATATCTCCGACGCATGCGCAGTTTACTTTATGATGTTTGAATGGGAGTCATTACACTAGTCAGACAGCGCGCATGCGCGGGATTGTGAGCATCTGAACAAGTGAATAGGGGAGTGGCTGCAGTGCCGAATAGAAAAAACTCTAGACTCAAATCAGCTCATTAGCATGTGGCGCGTGGCTTCTTTACGTGAATATAATGAGGCTAACCGATGGCACACCACTAAGTGAATAAATCTAAGGTACTTTTTAACAGTTAATAATTGTATATAATGAGTTATATTATAATCAAATACCCACATGACAGGTTTCCTTTAAGTATTTTAAAAAAAAAAATTTATTCCTGGAGGACCCCTTTAAATGTGCAACTCCTGCAAACCAACTTTTTTTATGCTAGGTATCAGGAATTTTTGTTTTATTTTAAGTGTTAGGGTTTGATCAGATTTTCCCTGGTTATTCCTATAAGTCCGAATTTGTTGAAAAATAAAGTTATAAAATCATTTTCTTTTTGACGGCTTAACTTCTGCATTTATCTACTGTACTTATGTGTATCAATTTCTCCTATTTTCAAGATCTTTCCAGGCAAGTCATCCTCATATTCCCCTAAGTCATCTAAGATAAGATAAGATAAGATAAGATGCCTTTATTGTCACTGTACAATACAATGTAATACAATGTACAATACAATGAAATGTTGTTTGGAGCAATCCTAGATACCATCTCCATCTACATGCCATCTCCACTGTATTCTAGGAGATGCTGCTTCATAGGGCTCTCTTCAGGCTCACACTGCCTGTTTACACTTTCTGTGAGTGCTGTGTGCAGTGTCTCCAGAGTATTTATATGAGATGTAGCTTCACACTGCTGTCCCTGCCTTCTGCTTGTATTAGCTGACAAGGAGAAACCTATGACAAGCAGTAGGCTGGGGAAACAGGGACACCGAAACTCTAGTGAGTTTATACTATTTGTGAGAGCTGTGTGCAGAACATCCGGTTTTTCCTATGAGATGTTGCTCTTAGATAGGACTTGGAGTAAGTGCAGAGTGATGCGATCCTGCTCTATTGTCTCTGCAAAGCCGCAGGTATCATGGGAAACGTAGGCCGCATTAGTGGGACTATATCAGAGTGAACTATTTCAGAGAAGGCGCTTACAATGGTTGCCTCATGAACATGAGCCCTGCTCGTAGATTTAGTTATGGAGGAATGGCGACCTTCCATCCAGACTGCAGGTTATTACGATATAAAGACGAGTAACATGAGAAGCTGTTTACATTCTTGTCTATATTATTTTCATGCAATTTCCTTGCTAATTATTCTTGTTTTCCTGGTTTGGCTGTTTGGCATTCAGCGCACACATAACATATAATTACGAATCTGTTTTGTGTCCTACTGCGCGCTTAACGTGGCTTATTTTCCTTACCATTCTGATTCATAGGGCACGTCCTCAGTAAGAGCTCGCCCTTTAAAATGGAAAATGAGTGATTTTTTTCAAGAAACACTGTTTCCTTGTTGCTTTTGTACAGGATAATAAATATTATAGTAATTCATGGGAAACCATTAGCAGGGCCAGACGCTGATTTTGTTGCTTTGTACTCTTTGTACTTATTCCTAGTGGGAGTAAAATATGTTGATTGTAACAGTCTGGGGTCCACATTGCAGCAATTTGTTGTCAACTATGTTTCCACATCCGCTGATGAGTTCCAGACTCTTCTCTTTCGGGTGCTTTAACTCTCCAAGTCTATGAGCCATGAGGAAGAGCATTCTAGAGAACAGGTGCAGCACAGGAGAAGTCCTGGAGGACTGAGTGGGAGGGTTGAGAAAGGAGGAGAATAATCAGAGACTGGGTGTAGTCAGAGACTGGGTGTAGTCAGAGACTGGATGTAGTCAGAGACTGGATGTAGTCAGAGACTGGATGTAGTCAGAGACTGGATGTAATCAGAGACTGGATGTAACCAGAGACTAAATGTAGTCAGAGACTGGGTGTAGTCAGAGACTGGATGTAGTCAGAGACTGGGTGTAGTCAGAGACTGGGTGTAGTCAGAGACTGGATGTAACCAGAGACTAAATGTAGTCAGAGACTGGGTGTAGTCAGAGACTGGATGTAGTCAGAAACTGGATGTAGTCAGAGACTGGATGTAATCAGAGACTGGATGTAATTAAAGACTGGATGTAGTCAGAGAATGGATGTAGTCAGAGACTGGATGTAGTCAGAGACTGGATGTAGTCAGAGACTGGATGCAATCAGAGACTGGATGTAGTCAGAGACTGGATGTTAGTCAGAGACTGGATGTAGTCAGAAACTGGATGTAATCAGAGACTGGATGTAGTCAGAGACTGGGTGTAGTCAGAGACTGGATGTAGTTAGAGACTGGGTGTAGTCAGAGACTGGATGTAGTCAGAGACTGGATGTAGTCAGAGACTGGATGTAGTCAGAGACTGGATGTAATCAGAGACTGGATGTAATCAGAGACTGGATGTAATTAAAGACTGGATGTAGTCAGAGAATGGATGTAGTCAGAGACTGGATGTAACCAGAGACTGGGTGTAGTCAGAGACTGGATGTAGTCAGAGACTGGATGTAGTCAGAGACTGGATGTAGTCAGAGACTGGATGTAATTAGAGACTGGATGTAGTCAGAGACTGGATGTAATTAGAGACTGGATGTAGTCAGAGACTGGATATAATCAGAGACTGGATGCAATCAGAGACTGGATGTAGTCAGAGACTGGATGTTAGTCAGAGACTGGATGTAGTCAGAAACTGGATGTAATCAGAGACTGGATGTAGTCAGAGACTGGGTGTAGTCAGAGACTGGGTGTAGTCAGAGACTGGATGTAGTCAGAGACTGGGTGTAGTCAGAGACTGGATGTAGTCAGAGACTGGATGTAGTCAGAGACTGGATGTAACCAGAGACTGGGTGTAGTCAGAGACTGGATGTAGTCAGAGACTGGATGTAACCAGAGACTGGGTGTAGTCAGAGACTGGATGTAGTCAGAGACTGGATGTAGTCAGAGACTGGATGTAGTCAGAGACTGGATGTAATTAGAGACTGGATGTAGTCAGAGACTGGATGTAATTAGAGACTGGATGTAGTCAGAGAATGGATGTAGTCAGAGACTGGATGTAATCAGAGACTGGATGTAGTCAGAGACTGGATGTAGTCAGAGACTGGATGTAGTCAGAGACTGGATGTAGTCAGAGACTAAATGTAGTCAGAGACTGGATGTAGTCAGAGACTGGATGTAGTCAGAGACTGGATGTAGTCAGAGACTGGATGTAATCAGAGACTGGATGTAATCAGAGACTGGATGTAGTCAGAGACTGGATGTAGTCAGAGACTGGGTGTAGTCAGAGACTGGGTGTAGTCAGAGACTGGATGTAGTCAGAGACTGGATGTAGTCAGAGACTGGATGTAGTCAGAGACTGGATGTAGTCAGAGACTGGATGTAATCAGAGACTGGATGTAATCAGAGACTGGATGTAGTCAGAGACTGGATGTAGTCAGAGACTAAATGTAGTCAGAGACTGGATGTAGTCAGAGACTGGATGTAGTCAGAGACTGGATGTAATCAGAGACTGGATGTAATCAGAGACTGGATGTAGTCAGAGACTGGATGTAGTCAGAGACTGGATGTAGTCAGAGACTGGACGTAGTTAGAAACGAAATGTAGTCAGAGACTGGATGTAGTCAGAGACTGGATGTAGTTAGAGACTAAATGTAGTCAGAGACTGGATGTAGTCAGAGACTGGATGTAGTCAGAGAATGGATGTAGTCAGAGAATGGATGTAGTCAGAGAATGGATGTGGTCAGTGACTGTATGTAGTCAGAGACTAGATGTAGTCAGAGACTGGATGTAGTCAGAGACTGGATGTAGTCAGAGACTGGATGTAGTCAGAGACTGGATGTAATCAGAGACTAGATGTAGTCAGAGACTGGGTGTAGTCAGAGACTGGATGTAGTCAGAGACTGGATGTGTCAGAGGACTGATGTACAGAGACTGATAGTGTAATCAACTAAATGTAGTCAGAGACTGGCTGTAGTCAGAGACTGGATGTAGTCAGAGACTGGATGTAGTCAGAGACTGGATGTAGTCAGAGACTGGATGTAGTCAGAGACTGGATGTAATTAGAGACTGGATGTAGTCAGAGACTGGATGTAATTAGAGACTGGATGTAGTCAGAGACTGGATGTAATCAGAGACTGGATGCAATCAGAGACTGGATGTAGTCAGAGACTGGATGTTAGTCAGAGACTGGATGTAGTCAGAGACTGGATGTAGTCAGAGACTGGGTGTAGTCAGAGACTGGATGTAGTCAGAGACTGGATGTAGTCAGAGACTGGATGTAACCAGAGACTGGGTGTAGTCAGAGACTGGATGTAGTCAGAGACTGGATGTAACCAGAGACTGGGTGTAGTCAGAGACTGGATGTAGTCAGAGACTGGATGTAGTCAGAGACTGGATGTAGTCAGAGACTGGATGTAATTAGAGACTGGATGTAGTCAGAGACTGGATGTAATTAGAGACTGGATGTAGTCAGAGAATGGATGTAGTCAGAGACTGGATGTAATCAGAGACTGGATGTAGTCAGAGACTGGATGTAGTCAGAGACTGGATGTAACCAGAGACTGGGTGTAGTCAGAGACTGGATGTAGTCAGAGACTGGATGTAGTCAGAGACTGGATGTAGTCAGAGACTGGATGTAATTAGAGACTGGATGTAGTCAGAGACTGGATGTAATTAGAGACTGGATGTAGTCAGAGACTGGATGTAATCAGAGACTGGATGCAATCAGAGACTGGATGTAGTCAGAGACTGGATGTTAGTCAGAGACTGGATGTAGTCAGAAACTGGATGTAATCAGAGACTGGATGTAGTCAGAGACTGGGTGTAGTCAGAGACTGGGTGTAGTCAGAGACTGGATGTAGTCAGAGACTGGATGTAGTCAGAGACTGGGTGTAGTCAGAGACTGGATGTAGTCAGAGACTGGATGTAGTCAGAGACTGGATGTAACCAGAGACTGGGTGTAGTCAGAGACTGGATGTAGTCAGAGACTGGATGTAACCAGAGACTGGGTGTAGTCAGAGACTGGATGTAGTCAGAGACTGGATGTAGTCAGAGACTGGATGTAATTAGAGACTGGATGTAGTCAGAGACTGGATGTAATTAGAGACTGGATGTAGTCAGAGAATGGATGTAGTCAGAGACTGGATGTAATCAGAGACTGGATGTAGTCAGAGACTGGATGTAGTCAGAGACTGGATGTAGTCAGAGACTGGATGTAGTCAGAGACTGGATGTAGTCAGAGACTAAATGTAGTCAGAGACTGGATGTAGTCAGAGACTGGATGTAGTCAGAGACTGGATGTAGTCAGAGACTGGATGTAGTCAGAGACTGGATGTAATCAGAGACTGGATGTAATCAGAGACTGGATGTAGTCAGAGACTGGATGTAGTCAGAGACTGGATGTAGTCAGAGACTGGATGTAGTCAGAGACTGGATGTAGTCAGAGACTGGGTGTAGTCAGAGACTGGGTGTAGTCAGAGACTGGATGTAGTCAGAGACTGGATGTAGTCAGAGACTGGATGTAATCAGAGACTGGATGTAATCAGAGACTGGATGTAGTCAGAGACTGGATGTAGTCAGAGACTAAATGTAGTCAGAGACTGGATGTAGTCAGAGACTGGATGTAGTCAGAGACTGGATGTAATCAGAGACTGGATGTAATCAGAGACTGGATGTAGTCAGAGACTGGATGTAGTCAGAGACTGGATGTAGTCAGAGACTGGATGTAGTTAGAAACGAAATGTAGTCAGAGACTGGATGTAGTCAGAGACTGGATGTAGTTAGAGACTAAATGTAGTCAGAGACTGGATGTAGTCAGAGACTGGATGTAGTCAGAGAATGGATGTAGTCAGAGAATGGATGTAGTCAGAGAATGGATGTGGTCAGTGACTGTATGTAGTCAGAGACTAGATGTAGTCAGAGACTGGATGTAGTCAGAGACTGGATGTAGTCAGAGACTGGATGTAATCAGAGACTAGATGTAGTCAGAGACTGGGTGTAGTCAGAGACTGGATGTAGTCAGAGACTGGATGTAGTCAGAGAATGGATGTAGTCAGAGAATGGATGTAGTCAGAGACTGGATGTAGTTAGAAACTAAATGTAGTCAGAGACTGGCTGTAGTCAGAGACTGGATGTAGTCAGAGACTGGATGTAGTCAGAGACTGGATGTAGTCAGAGACTGGATGTAGTCAGAGACTGGATGTAGTCAATGACTGGATGTAGTCAGAGACTGGATGTAGTCAGAGACTGGATGTAGTTAGAGACTAAATGTAGCCAGAGACTGGGTGTAGTCAGAGACTGGATGTAGTCAGAGACTGGATGTAGTCAGAGATTGGATGTAGTCAGAGACTGGATGCAAAAAATGGATGCAGTCAGAGGCAGTATGTAGTCAGTGACTGGGTATAGTCAGAGACTGGACGTAGTCGATGACAGTAAACAGCGGTCTGCAAAACACGGGCAATGACTATGTGAACTCTGTATTGCAGTGCAAAAACAGCAGGTCTGGAAAACGCAGGCACTGGCCGTGTGAACTCTGCATACCAGATATGGACCCCCTGACTTGAAAGGGTCCAAGATACGCAAGATATGGCAAAAGATAGGACATGTCGGGAGCGGAGGCACGGACCCGTTTAGTTGGGCTTCCGATGTGTGCCTTTGCTCCGCAAAAGATAGGACATGTCCTATTATTTGCCGTATCTTGCGTATCGTGGACCCATTCAAGTCAGTGGGTCCATATCTGGTATGCGGAGTTCACACGTCCAGTGCCCGTGTTTTCCGTACTCGCTGTTTTTAGTCCGCAACATGGGTATGGCGGCCATAAGGTCATGTGAATGGGCCCTAATTCTGACCCCTCTAGTCCTTACTATTAAATGTGATCTTCTAGTACTGACCCCTTTGGTTGACAGTAAATGTGATCCCCGAATACTGACCCCTGTGGACCCCACTAGTAATGGTGATCCCCCAATACTGACCCCTGTGATTCCTACTAGTAATGGTGATGTCCCCAATAATAACCCTGTGGTCTCAATTAGTAATGCTGATCCCCAATACTGACCCCCGTGGTCCCAATTAGTAATGCTGATCCCTGGAATACTGACTCCCCGCACTAGTAATGATGACCCCCCCAATACTGACTCCCGTGGTCCCTACTAGTAATGATAATTTCCCCAATACTGACCCCTGTGATCCCCATTAGTAATGGTAATCGCCCCAATACTGACCTCTATGATCCCCATTAGTAATGCTGATCCCCAATACTGACCCTTGTGGTCCCCACTAGTAATGCTGATCCCCAATACTGACCCCTATGATGCCTATTAGTAATGCTGATCCCCAATACTGATCTCTGTGATCCCCACTAGGAATAGTGATCCCCCAATACTGACTTCTGTGGCCCCACTAGTAATGCTGATCTCTGTGATCCCCACTAGTAATTTAGTGATCCCCAATACTGACCCCTGTGGTCCCCACTAGTAATGCTGATCCCCCCAATACTAACCCCTATGATCCCCACTAGTAATACTGATCCCCCCAATACTGACCCCTGTGGTCCTTACTAATAATAGTGATCCCCGATACTGACCTCTGTGATCTCCACTAGTAATAGTGATCCCCCCAATACTGACCCCTGTGGACCCCACTAGTAATGCTGATCCTCCCAATACTAACCCCTGTGGTCCCAATTAGTAATGCTGATCCCCCCCCAATACTGACCCCTGTGAATCCCACTAGTAATGGTAATCGCCCAATATAGACCCCTATGATCCCTATTAGTAATGCTGATCCACCAATACTGACCCCTGTGGTCCCCACTAGTAAAGCTGATCCAAATACTACCCCCTGTGATCCCCATTAGTAATGCTGATCCCAAATACTGACCCCTGTGGTCCCCACTAGTAATGCTGATCCCCAATACTGACCCCTATGATCCCTATTAGTAATGCTGATCCCCAATACTGATCTCTGTGATCCCCACTAGTAATTTAGTGATCCCCAATACTGACCCCTGTGGTCCCAACTAGTAATGCTGATCCCCCCAATACTAACCCCTATGATCCTCACTAGTAATAGTGATCCCCAATACTGACCCCTGTGGTCCCCACTAGTATTGACCCAATCTTAATATGGGCCATTGATATATGTCAACCTTAAATCAATAAAAAAAAACTGCATGTAATTTTTTAAACATCTTCTTACATTTTTTTATTTTGCTTTTCCAAAAACAATTCTGTGAAAATAAAAAAATCCTTTTCAAAATATTTTTTTGTTCCCTTCCCCTTTTTTTAAGTCTCAGTTTGCAAATTTACAACCGAGAAATAATGTGACAAGCGGCGCCATTCATTATATTTGATCATATGAATTTTTTCGAAAACATAAAATTCTCTCTATGAAAATATTACGGCTATTTCAGCCCCTGCTGTGCATTGCATAAATACGAAGACGAACGTCTTTCTTCAACAATTGCCATGGAAACTGATGGGGGGGGGGGGGGGGTTATATGGATCCTGCTGCCTAATGGGGCAAATGACTAAACTCAGCCGTGGCATTAACCCCTTCATTGCCACAGCATTGTTTTACCACACAACCTAAAATAGAATCTTCCACTCAATGCTTCAGTCGTCCGCTCTGTCACCGTCTTTCGGGGACTGACAAACGTATTGATCCAGGGGTGTAGGTGCTCAGATTATCAGATTTACTCAGTGCACAGACATATTATTTCATTCTTCATCTTTCTGCACTACATTGTGCTCTATAATAAGCTCTGATAGATTTTTTTTTTTTATAGAATTTACTGATTCTCCTTATGGAGACCATCACCTAGCATAGGAAATGATATAAGCAATGCTCCTGGGGGAAAGGTGTGCAAATGAGCTCTCCTCAAATCTATTGTACCTGCACTTGTACCTCCCACTCGTGTCTCCAGGACTTCTCCTGTGCTGTACCTGTACCTCCCACTCGTGTCTCCAGGACCTCTCCTGTGCTGTACCTGTACCTCCCACTCGTGTCTCCAGGACCTCTCCTGTGCTGTACCTGTACCTCCCACTCGTGTCTCCAGGACCTCTCCTGTGCTGTACCTGTACCTCCCACTCATGTCTCCAGGACCTCTCCTGTGCTGTACCTGTACCTCCCACTCGTGTCTCCAGGACCTCTCCTGTGCTGTACCTGTACCTCCCACTCATGTCTCCAGGACTTCTCCTGTGCTGTACCTGTACCTCCCACTCGTGTCTCCAGGACTTCTCCTGTGCTGTACCTGTACCTCCCACTCGTGTCTCCAGGACCTCTCCTGTGCTGTACCTGTACCTCCCACTCATGTCTCCAGGACTTCTCCTGTGCTGTACCTGTACCTCCCACTTGTGTCTCCAGGACTTCTCCTGTGCTGTACCTGTACCTCCCACTCATGTCTCCAGGACTTCTCCTGTGCTGTACCTGTACCTCCCACTTGTGTCTCCAGGACTTCTCCTGTGCTGTACCTGTACCTCCCACTCCTGGATACATGAGTGGGAGGTACCAGTGCAGCACATGAAAAGTCCTGGAGACATGGGTGGGAGGTAGAGGTGCAGCACAGGAGAAGTCCTGGAGACACGAGTGGGAGGTGCAGGTACAGCACAGGAGAAGTCCTGGAGACACGAGTGGGAGGTACAGGTGCAGCACAGGAGAAGTACTGGAGACGAGTGGGAGGTACAAATGCAGCACAGGGGAAGACCTGGAGACATGAGTGGAAGATATAGGCAGGCTCGGACTGGCCCACAGGGGTACAGGGGAATCCCCCGGTGGGCCCCTGAGCAAGATGAGCCCCTAGTCTCCCACCCCTTCGCACAAGTGACACATAATACATTAGATTGACTGCACTACAGACATATATTCAATGTACAGCCCCTCTACCAGCCTATGCTCATATAAAAAACGTGTTTATTATATTTGAATGTATCCATACGGTGGGCCCCCAAAATAAATTTTACTGGTGGGCCCTAGGTACCCCAGTCCGACACTGGATATAGGTGCAGCACAGAAGACCTGGAGAAGTGAATGGGAGATATCGTTTTAATCTACTTTTCTCTATTTTCCAAAAACATGGAGAAGGGGCTCACTTCTTTTATTTTACTTTTATTTTACTGTATATGAAAATGCAGCCAACCAAGGTCTCTTATACAGTAAAACAATGATAAATCAAGGCATACCAGACTGTGCTAAAATGAGGTCTGTGGTAGCCTGAACCAGATGAGTTGTTCTACATTAATGATCTTCCATACTTTGTTGGCACTGTAAAATAAAGCAATAATAAAATGCTTTAATGATTGAGTCACTTGCTATCAATAAAAACATCCGGGAACATGCAAATATCTCTGAGATGGAAAGAAATCAATATGTCTGGGTTATATTTCTCTCTTGTAAAGTGAAATTCTGAAATGTGAAGGACTTTGGATACGAATAAACATTAATTCAGTAATAAAGCAATAAAACTAAATGGACAAAATGTAAAAAGTTCTATTTAATTTGCAGTGGTGCAGAAGTGGGGCTTTAGGGTCAACCTGCTCATCAGCATTGACAATACTGGAAACATCCATGCTCACAAGGATCACAATCCAAATTGCTATAGAAGTGGTGTCCCTTTAAATGAATGAACATTCACCTAAGGACATTGGGTCCATAGACTTCCCCTGAGGATCAGAAAAAAGAATAGCAATTCAAAATAATATTTCTACAATTTGTGTTGCTGTATTACAAGAGTAACAAAATGATAGAGACAATTCTTAAACTGGTCCAGTTTTTAATGTACAAGAATATAACTACTATAATACTGCTCCTATGTACAAGAATATAACTACTATAATACTGCCCCATATGTACAAGAATATAACTACTATAATACTGCTCCTCTGTACAAAAATATAACTACTATAATACTGCCCCATATGTACAAGAATATAACTACTATAATACTGCTCCTCTGTACAAGAATATAACTACTATAATACTGCCTCCTATGTACAAGAATATAACTACTATAATACTGCCCCATATGTACAGGAATATAACTACTATAATACTGCTCCTATATACAAGAATATAACTACTATAATACTGCTCCTATGTACAAGAATATAACTACTATAATACTGCTCCTATGTACAAGAATATAACTACTATAATACTGCTCCTATGTACAAGAATATAACTACTATAATACTGCCTCCTATGTACAAGAATATAACTACTATAATACTGCCCCATATGTACAAGAATATAACTACTATAATACTGCTCCTCTGTACAAAAATATAACTACTATAATACTGCCCCATATGTACAAGAATATAACTACTATAATACTGCTCCTCTGTACAAGAATATAACTACTATAATACTGCCTCCTATGTACAAGAATATAACTACTATAATACTGCCCCATATGTACAAGAATATAACTACTATAATACTGCTCCTATATACAAGAATATAACTACTATAATACTGCTCCTATGTACAAGAATATAACTACTATAATACTGCTCCTATGTACAAGAATATAACTACCATAATACTGCCTCCCATGTACAAGAATATAACTACAATAATACTGCCTCCTATGTACAAGAATATAACTACTATAATACTGCCCCCTACGTACAAGAATATAACTACTATAATACTGCTCCTATGTACAAGAATATAACTACTATAATACTGCTCCTATGTACAAGAATATAACTACTATAATACTGCTCCTATGTACAAGAATATAACTACTATAATACTGATATGTACAAGAATATAACTATTATAATACTGCTCCTTTGTACAAGAATATAACTACTATAATACTGCTCCTATGTACAAGAATATAACTACTATAATACTGCCTCCTATGTACAAGAATATAACTACTATAATACTTCAAATAATCATCCAGCAGGTTAGGATATATATATAATGGGTTATGTACTCAAAATTAATATAGTCCAGCTAACTAATAACCCTAGACAAAATTTATATTAATCAATTTTATTACTATTACATACAGACATAATGTCCAAACATGTCCAAGCGTACACCAGACCATCAAGATGATTAGGCCAGAGTGTATGTATTAAAGAGCCCTAAGCTACAATTCCTAAGCCTTGGCCCTAAGCCCAGGGGCGGCTCCTGATGGTGGAGACCCCCTGTCCTCGAACCTACCTATACACTCCTGATGTACCCTAATAGATAAGGTTGGTTAAAGGCCTAGATTAAATGTGGTGGGCTGGTGTAGGCGTGGACACGGAGGATCAGTGAAAAAAATGCACAGTGTATACAACCCTGCCGATACAAAGATCAGCAGGTACACGGTACAATTAATTAAATCTAAAGACACCAGAAAGAAGGATGGTAAGTAATGTCACAGACCTAATCTGTGTAAACCCCAACGCGTTTCCCCCACGATGTGGGATCATCAGGGGGTGGATAGGAATAAGGTAAGAAAAAAGAGAAAAAGAAAAAAGACCATGTCAAACGGTAGGAAGTCCAAACAATGTTGGCATATCCATGATATATCCGTATGGCAGGTGGTGTCAAATAAAGACATACAAGATTAAAAGATTAGACCAAATAATATTCCTGGGAGGTCTTAGAGGGAAGAGAAATATTTATACCAGACGTCTTGATCTATCAAGTATATGCATGTCACAACGAACAAAAAAAGATGGATCTCTGTAAAGAAAAAGAGAAAGTACATGCTATATACAGGCGTCCAATTGTACTTCAATTCAACCACCCAGTAACGTGAGGCGCCACCACCAACATATGCCAAATTTCAGGGGATAACTCACTAAGTCAAGACAGAGTATGGAGCACAATGGTGGCCAGGATTGATACCAGAAGGCACACACCGCAGTCTTCAATATACTGGTACTCTCAGTCTTATTCCTAGTGTCCCAGGTTAATTCAGAGTCAGCGTGACGATACACTAAGAGGTAATATAATACCGAATAGAGGTAAAGTCAGGTAAGCTAACAGCCAGATGTAATGACAAAAATGGATGGGGAAGTTACCTTATGATGTAGATTGGATAACGAAACCCGGCCTCTCAGGATATGGCCATCCACTGGTTAAAGTCCACTTAGTGACAAGAAAGTGTGTGTCACAGATAGGAACATATAGTCAGCTCGTGTCTAGGCATAGTGTGATAGAGTTTACTCACTGTTGGTGGTGAATCCCTCAGGTACAGTGGATGTCCTTGCCCTCCCAGGGTCCAATACTTAATCACTAAAACTGGCCATATTTATACTTGACGCCTAATTGGTAAGTGGAGTTACCTGTATCAGGGCGGTCCCTCTGGTGCGTATAGTTACGATGCCGCCATGGATGCGATCTGTGCTATAGTCTGACCGGCGTGCGTTCCACTGTGGAGCGCACGCCGCAGAACATCCGGTTCCACCGTCCGGATGTGACGTCAGGGAGCCATGCGTTCCAGTCTGGAACGCAGAGTGATCCCAGAGCGATGCAGTGCAAACCAGGCGGTCAGGTACGGCGTCATCAAGTTAGGCCCTGCGTTCCAAGCTGGAACGCATAGGGCCAGGTCAGTATAGAGAGGTTATCCAAGATCTAGCCCTACCAATAACCTACAGATACGCATATGTAAAATAACTAAACAGATAGGTGGATCGCTAATGCGTGGTTATCCACTATACCCCCTACCAGTCAGGCGATATAGAGATAGATTATGACTAAGCGGTAGGTAGGAGTCAGCTCAAAGGTAGATGATAATAACATAAGTTAATCTGAATAAATATTCTCAGAGGGATATAGAAAATTCCTTAGAGGACATAAAGACCTTTCTAGCGAGTAAATCAATGGATGGCCATTATAAGGACAAGACGTTATTACAATAGTAGATATAAAAGCTATAGATAAAGAGATAATTAGACCAGTGAAACGGTTCATATTCACTGTTCACGATATAAATCTAATGGGTGCTTCACGCACCCGGCCCAGTTTTCATGGACAATACAGTCAATCCGAGCCCATATGTTGCCGGGATAAAGGACAGGGGTAGGAAAGAGGGAAGGAAGGGTGGGATAGGGAAGGAGAAAAGGAAAGGAATATGGATGTGGCAGGTAAAGGCCAAAGGCCAATAGAAGAAGCAGGCTACAAAAAACAGGAAAAAGTCAGTCTTTCATTTAGACCGAGGGGGGATTGGGACCGGAGTCTATGGATCCATTCACTTTCCTTTTGTAGGATCCTCCTGTCTCAATCCCCTCCTCGTGGCGATGGATGTATTACTTCAAGCACCGTGAACCGAAGGCATGCGGGATCGCCCCCATGGTAATCGTTCACATGTGTCGCTACCGGGGTGATCTCCTTGTTTTTAACATCATTGATGTGTTCTAGGATACGCCTTCTAAGTTCTCTAATGGTCTTCCCAACGTAGTCTAGGGGGCAAGTGCACTGACATAAATACACTAGACCCCTAGATCTACAATTAATGAAGTCGCGTATCTGAAAAGTCTGACCCAGCGTGGATCCTGTAATGGTTTTGGCCGTGTTCAAGAATGCACAGGCCTTACAGCCACCACACTTGTATACACCAACTGGTCTGCGGTCCAACCAGGTACCCACTCTGACCGGTGGTGTAAAGTGACTGGCCACCAAACGATCTTTGAGGCTTCTACCCCGACGATAAGACACGGATGGACGTTCGGTCACGACCTGATGAAGATCGGGGTCCATCCTCAAGATAGGCCAGTATTTATTTAGGATTTTTCTGACATCCGGATTGGCGGTGTCAAAGTTGGAGATGATTCTCAATGGTTGGGAGCTCTCTGTTGTCCTTATTTTAGGACTGAGTAGATCCTTACGCTCTCTGGTCCGTGCGTGCTTAAAGGCTTCCCTAAGGACCGGTTGTGGGTAGCCCCTAGCTGTAAATCTGTCTTCAAGAGCCTTCGCCTCCCTAAAGAATGCTTCATCACTGGAGCAGTTCCTCCGTACCCGGAGATATTGTCCCCTGGGAATACCCCGTTTAAGGGAAGGAGGGTGGTGACTGCTCCAGTGAAGAGAGAATTAGTTGCAGTTGTTTTCCTGTGTATATTGGTCGATAATCGATCCCCCACTATTGTTACCTTGACGTCAAGGAAGGTAATGCTCGACGGATCGTATTCAAAGGTAAAGTGGAGTCCGATATCATTCAAGTTCAGGTCCGAGACAAAACGTTTAAATTCACAGGAGTCGCCCTTCCAGACGACGAAAACGTAGTCTATGTAGCGGGTCCATAGCTGGATATTCTTGGACCACCAGACATCGCGGTCTGGAAAGACATGAGTATCCTCCCACCAGCCCAGGAAGAGGTTTGCGTAGGTGGGGGCACAAGGACTGCCCATCGCCGTCCCCCTGAGCTGGTGGTAGAATTTAGAGTTAAAGAGAAAGAAGTTATGAGTAAGGGTATACTCAAGTATCCTAATAATGAAAGCATTATGTGAATCAAATTGAATGCCCCTGGCGCATAAAAAATACTCAATAGCCCTAAGGCCATGTTGATGCGGAATTGAGCTATACAGTGACTCAACGTCAATACTGCATAACATGCACTCAGGGTCAAGGGTTAGGGCATCAATTTTGTTGAGGAAGTCCATTGTGTCCCTCGTGTATGCTGGGAGGGACACAACGAACTCCCTCAACACCTTGTCCAGATATATCCCACAGTTCTGGGTGAGTGAGTTAATACCTGACACTATGGGACGACCCTTAAGCGGGTTAGTCCCCTTGTGGATCTTCGGGAGCCCATAAAAGGTCGCTATCAGGGGTTTATTAGGTAGGAGAAATTCAAATTCCGATGACCCAATCACTTTGTTCTCCAAACCGAGTAATAAGATCTGTTTAAGCTCGGCTAGAAATATCTGGGTCGGATTGGAGGGTAGAATTCTGTAACCCTCCTTGTCCTTCAACAGCTCCAGGCACATATGCATATAGGTTTCGTTCTCAAGTACCACCAGATTCCCACCTTTATCTGAAGGTTTTATTATGATGCTGTGATCTTGTTCCAGAGAACGTAATGCCTTCATCTCTGAAATAGAGAGATTGAAGGCCTTAGGGCCTCGTTGGTTAAGTTCTTCAAGGTCACGTATCACCATCTGCAGAAAGATATCTACATATTCATAATTGGCGGGTGGTGGCATTTTCTTACTCTTAGGTCTCAGTGTGGTAAAGGGGCCTGAGCCAATGATTCGAGTGTGGTCCCTGTTTAGGTCAGTGAGGGTTTGAAGGTCGTCAAAATCATCCTCTTGAAGACCAAGTCTAATACATGTGTCTCTATTTGAGACTCTGAAAAATTTGTGCCATTTTAGTCTCCTGCAGAAAAGGTGGAGGTCCTTAGTCCAAGAAAAAAGACTAAAATTAGATGTAGGCACAAATGACAGGCCTCTCTTAAGGACCTCCACCTCAACCGGAGTGAGACATCGTTTAGACAGGTTAATAATTTGAAGATCTGTCACTGTCCCTTGTCCAGTCGGCCGCGTAGTGGATATGGCATTCCTTCCCTATCCCACCCTTCCTCTTTTTCCTACCCCTGTCCTTTATCCCGGCAACATATGAGCTCGGATTGACTGTCACATCCGGACGGTGGAACCGGATGTTCTGCGGCGTGCGCTCCACAGTGGAACGCACGCCGGTCAGACTATAGCACAGATCGCATCCATGGCGGCATCGCAACTATACGCACCAGAGGGACCGTCCTGATACAGGTAACTCCACTTACCAATTAGGCGTCGAGTATAAATATGGCCAGTTTTAGTGATTGAGTATTGGACCCTGGGAGGGCAAGGACATCCACTGTACCTGAGGGATTCACCACCAACAGTGAGTAAACTCTATCACACTATGCCTAGACACGAGCTGACTATATGTTCCTATCTGTGACACACACTTTTTTGTCACTAAGTGGACTTTCACCAGTGGATGGCCATATCCTGAGAGGCCGGGTTACGTTATCCAACCTACATCATAAGGTAACTTCCCCATCCATTTTTGTCATTACATCTGGCTGTTAGCTTACCTGACTTTATCTCTACTCGGTATTATATTACCTCTTAGTGTATCGTCACGCTGACTCTGAATTAACCTGGGACACTAGGAATAAGACTGAGAGTACCAGTATATTGAAGACTGCGGTGTGTGCCTTCTGGTATCAATCCTGGCCACCATTGTGCTCTATATTCTGTCTTGACTTAGTGAGTTATCCCCTGAAATTTGGCATATGTTGGTGGTGGCACCTCACGTTACTGGGTGGTTGAATTGAAGTACAATTGGACGCCTGTATGTAGCATGTACTTTCTCTTTTTCTTCACAGATATCCATCTTTATTTGTTCGTTGTGACATGCACATACTTGATAGATCAAGACGTCTGGTATAAATTTTCTCTTCCCTCTAAGACCTCCCAGGAATATCATTTGGTCTAATCTTTTAACCTTGTATGTCTTTATTTGACACCACCTGCCATACGGATACATCATGGATATGCCAACAATGTTTGGACTTCCTTCCGTTTGACATGGTCTTTTTTTCTGTTCTTACCTTATTCCTATCCACCCCCTGATGATCCCACATCGTGGGGGAAACGCGTTGGGGTTTACACAGATTAGGTCTGTGACATTACTTACCATCCTTCTTTCTGGTGTCTTTAGATTTAATTAATTGTACCGTGTACCTGCTTATCTCTGTATGGGCAGGGTTGTATACACTGTGCGCTTTTTTTCACTGATCCTTCGTGTCCACCCCTACACCAGCCCACCACATTTAATCTAGGCCCTTAACCAACCTTATCCATTAGGGTACATCAGGAGTGTATAGGTAGGTTCGAGGACAGGGGGTCTCCACCATCAGGAGCCGCCCCTGGGCTTAGGGCCCAGGCTTAGGATCTGTAGCTTAGGGCTCTCTAATACATACACTCTGGCCTAATCGTATTGACGGTCTGGTGTACGCTTGGACATGTTTGGACATTATGTCTGTATGTAATAGTAATAAAATTGATTAATATAAATTTTGTTAGGGTTATTAGTTAGCTGGACTATACTATAATACTTCTCCTATGTACAAGAATATAGCTACTATAATACTGCCTCCTATGTACAAGAATATAACTACTATAATACTGCTCCTATGTACAAGAATATAACTACTGTAATACTGCTCCTATGTACTAGAATATAACTACTATAATACTGCTCCTATGTACAAGAATATAACTACTATAATACTGCTCCTATGTACAAGAATATAACTACTATAATACTGCTCCTATGTACAAGAATGTAACTACTATAATACTGCTCCTATGTACAAGAATATAACTACTATAATACTGCTCCTATGTACAGGAATATAACTACTATAATACTGCTCCTATGTACAGGAATATAACTACTATAATACTGCCCCCTATGTACAAGAATATAACTACTATAATACTGCCTCCTATGTACAAGAATATTACTACTATAATACTGCCTCCTATGTACAAGAATATAACTACTATAATACTGCTCCTATGTACAAGAATATAACTACTATAATACTGCTCCTATGTACAAGAATATAACTACTATAATACTGCTCCTGTGTACAAGAATATAACTACTATAATACTACTCCTATGTACAAGAATATTACTACTATAATACTGCCTCCTATGTACAAGAATATAACTACTATAATACTGCTCCTATGTAGAAGAATATAACTACTATAATACTGCTCCTATGTACAAGAATATAACTACTATAATACTGCTCCTATGTACAAGAATATAACTGCTATAATACTGCTCCTATGTACAAGAATATAACTACTATAATACTGCCCCTATGTACAAGAATATAAGTACTATACTACTGCCTCCTATGTACAAGAATATAACTACTATAATACTGCTCCTATGTACAAGAATATAACTACTATAATACTGCTCCTA